>NC_088910.1:18347482-18647720 GCF_963576675.1 Euphorbia lathyris | reverse complement strand
GAAATGGGCTTAGTGCGGAACCTTGATGCACTCCAATCGTAATAGGAAACTCTTCAGTCTTCCCAACACTAGTACGTACACTCGTGCATACTCCCTCATACATGTCCTTTATGATGTCAATATATTTCCGCGAAATGCCTTTCCTTATCAAGGCCCACCAAAGTACTTCCCTTGGTACCTTATCATATGCTTTCTCCAAGTCAATGAAAACCATATGCAAGTCTTTCTTCTTATTTCGATAGTGCTCCATTAATTGTCTCATTAGATGGATGGCTTCCATAGTTGATCTTCCCGGCATAAAGCCAAACTGGTTTTCCGAGATCTTCACCGTCCTCCTTAGCCTTTGTTCAATCACTCGCTCCCAAAGTTTCATAGTGTGACTCATTAATTTGATTCCCCGATAGTTGGCACAATCTTGGACATCGCCTTTGTTCTTATACAAAGGGATTAAGGTACTTTTCCTCCATTCTGATGGCATCTTATTGTTTCTCCAAATTTTGTTGAAGAACGTCGTCAACCATTCGAATCCTCTTTCTCCCAAACATCTCCAAATCTCAATAGGGATGCCATCAGGTCCTACTGCTTTCTTCAACTTCATCTTACTTAATGCCATTTTGACTTCACCCTTTTGAATTCTCCGCAGGCATTCATGATTTATCATATCGTGATGGATACTTATATCTCCAACATCTTGTTGGCGATCTCCATTAAATAAGTCATCAAAATAGGACCTCCATCGTTCCTTGATATCCTTATCTCCAACTAGGACTTTCTGGTCCACATCCTTCACACATTTAACTTTTCCGAGATCTCGCGTCTTCCTATCTCTCATCCGAGCAATTCTATATATGTCTCTTTCCCCTTCTTTCGTATCCAATCTTGTATACAGATCCCGATTCACCTTTGCTCTAGCATCTCGTATGACCTTCTTTACTTCCCTTTTAGCCTCTTTGTATTTTTCGTAGTTCTCGTCACTCCTACATTTTCCCAATAGTTTATAGGATTCTCTCTTACTCTTTACTGCTTGTCGTACTTCTTCTGTCCACCAAGATGTGTCCTTACCCGGTGGCATGCTACCTTTAGATTCCCCTAGAACTTCCTTCGCTACTTCCCTTATACTATGCTCCATCTTATTCCATATCGAATCTATATCTGAATCCATATTGCAAGTCCAAATATCTTTTTTGGTCATCTCATCCACAAATTTTTGTTGATTCTCCCCTTGCAATTTCCACCACTTAATCTTAGTCTCTACTTGAGGTGTTTGTTTTCTTATACATTTCCTACTTCGAAAATCTAGCACCACTACTCTATGTTGGGTTGTCGTACTCTCACCAGGGATCACCTTACAATCAATATAACTCTTTCTCCAAGCACTCCTTACTAAGAAGAAGTCAATTTGGCTCGCATTACCGCCACTCCGATAAGTCACTAAGTGGGATGTTCTCTTCATAAACCATGTGTTCATGATACTCAAGTCATATGCTGATGCGAATTCCAAAATATCATTTCCTGCTTCATTCTTATCTCCAAAACCATACCCTCCATGAACACTCTCAAACCCATCTCGCCTAGAACCCACGTGTCCATTGAGATCACCCCCTAGTACCATTTTTTCATCCCTAGGAACCTGTTGCACCACTTCCTCTAAGTCATCCCAAAAAGCTTGTCTTATAGACACATCTAATCCTATTTGTGGCGCATATGCACTAATGACATTCACAACCTCATCCCCTATCACTAGCTTAACACTCATAATTCTATCGCTCTTCCTAGACACCGCTACTACCTCATCAATATACTCCCTATCAATAAGAATACCTACTCCATTTCTACCCTCACTTACTGTTTGTATAAAATAGTTAGTTAGCATTAGTCTTTCACTGAAACGTGAACTGTACTTATTATATATACTATTTTACAAATTAATGGAATCACAGAACAATTACAATTGTTACATGGTATCAGAGACCTAAACCTAAACCTAAATTTTTCTCTATCTTCCTACCCTCCCCCTTCCCCTTGCTTCCGACCTACAGCCGCCGCAGCCACTTCCGGCGCACCTCCTCCTCTTCCGTAACACTAAAACTCGAACCACTAAAACACCACATACACCGCAACCATGAGCACCAACACCGAGAAATCCTCCACCGGCACTCCTCCAAACAACAATTCTCACACAAATCAGTCAGACAAAAACCCTAGCCCTCATCCATCCCTTACCGTCTCCAACATCTCCACCTTCGTCAAAATAACCCTTGATACTGAAAAAGGGCACTATCCAACCTGGGCCGCCCTATTCAAACTCCACGCCAAAGCCTTCGATGTTCTTGACCACATCATTCCCTCACCCGAAAACGCTTCCGACAACCCTCTAGAAATTACCAATCCTGCACTCTGGTCCCGAATTGACGCTGTTGTCCTCCAATGGATTTACAGCACCATATCACTTGATCTGCTACACACCATCATTGAGGCAGACTCTACTGCTGCCATAGCCTGGAGCAAACTCCAAGACATCTTCTCAGACAACAAACATTCCCGTGCCCTATTCCTCCAACAAGAATTTTTCAAAATCAAATTGGATAATTTTTCCGACATCTCTTCATACTGCCAACACCTAAAATCCATCTATGATCAACTTTCTAATGTGGATTGTCCTGTCACAAATGATCAAATGGTCCTCCAACTTATCTCTGGCCTAACTGATGCCTATGACACAGTCGGCACTCAGATTCGTCATGGGGATCCACTACCCTCCTTTCCCAAGGCTCGCTCAATGCTCATTCTTGAAGAAACAGCACGCTCTCGCAAACACAGTACCTCAACTGAATCTGTCGCCCTCACAGCCACATCGGCCGAACCAGCCGCGCAGCCTTCGCACCACCAACCTGTGCGACCTGCGCATAATCGTAATTCTGCATCTTACCGTGGCGGACGGTACAATAATCGGAACTACAGGGGCAGAGGGGGCCGATATCCATACCGACCTGCACATAACCAGAATTATCGCCCCGCCTCTCCCCCAACTTGGGCTTACTCTCAGCCATGGGCTACACCTCCTTGCCCGTTTCCAACGAACTCATGGCAGCCCCAGGGTCCATCCGGACATCAGACACAGCAACCAGGAATCCTAGGACCACGCCCTCATGCTCCTCAGGCTCATCTGAACATGTATCAACAACCCTATTTGCCTACTGACATTGCCGAAGCCATGCACACAATGTCAATTGCACCACCTCCTGATCAGTGGCATATGGACACAGGAGCAACCTCTCACATGACTGCTCACAAAGGTACACTCACTTCTTATTTTAATTCGAGCCTCAATGGAAATATTATTGTTGGTAATGGTCACTGTGTACCTATTTGTGGTTCTGGTAATGCTAGTTTGGGTCCTAAACACCACTCATTGAAATTAAATAACGTCTTGCATGCTCCTCAACTTATCAAAAATCTTGTTTCTGTCCGTCAATTTACTAAAGATAACCAAGTTTCTGTCGAATTTGATCCCTTGGGTTTTTCTGTGAAGGATTTACAGACGGGAACACATATCATGAGATGTAACAGTACCGGGGATCTTTATCCAGTCATGTCAAGTCCGGTCACCTCGTCGTCCTCCCCTTCCGTCTTTACTGCACTGTCTTCTGAAGTCTGGCACAATCGTCTAGGACATCCAGGGCCCCCTATTCTGAATGTTCTTATGAGTCAAAAATCAATTTTATGTACTAGGAATAAGAATGTTTCTGTTTGTACTTCTTGTATTAATGGAAAACAAGTTAAATTACCATTTCAGTCATCGCACAATTTTACTTCTATGCCATTTGATTTAATTCATAGTGATATCTGGACTTCTCCTATCTTAAGCTCTAGTGGTCATCGTTACTATGTATTGTTCCTTGATAATTACACAAATTTTCTATGGACGTTTCCCCTAGCTAACAAGTCTCAAGTATATTCGGTATTCCTTACCTTTCGTTCTTTTGTTCGAACTCAATTTGAGCGTGATATCAAAGTGTTTCAATGTGATAATGGAGGCGAATTTAACAATAACTCTTTTTGCCAATTTTGTAATCAAAACGGAATGCAATTCCGATTTTCTTGTTCGTACACATCACCCCAAAACGGTAAATCCGAACGCACAATTCGAACAATTAATAATATTGTGCGAACCATAATGAATCATGCATCCATTCCTTTCCATTTCTGGCATCATGGTCTTGAACTTGCCACATATTTACTTAACATCTATCCTCACAAAATCCTAAATTATCAATCTCCCACTAAAATACTCTACCAAAAAGATCCCACTTACACTCATCTACGGGTTTTCGGATGTCTATGTTTCCCTCTTATTCCATCCACATCACGACATAAGCTTGAAGCCCGTTCATTCCCATGTGTATTCCTTGGATATCCACTGAACCATAGAGGATATAAATGCTATGATTTAACCAAGCACAAAATCATTGTTTCTCGTCATGTCGTCTTCGATGAATCGGTGTATCCATTCTCGTTTCAATCCGCGCCTTGCGCATCAGGTACTGTCCCCTCCCAAATTCATGAAATTCCCGTCCTACCTCCACATCTAGTCCCTGCGTCGGTAGTTCGAAAGTCGTCAAATGCGTCTCCCGTGTCTGCGTCCGAGTCGTCTACCTCAGTCTCCCCTATCGTTGAGTCTGTCGTCTCCCCAGCGTCTCGTAAGTCCTCTCCTGCGATGTCCGCATCCGAGTCTACGCCCACCCCGTCGTCCCCTTCCGCGTCGTCCAGGGACACTGTCACATCATCTCCTATGTCATCTGATTCCCTGTCGCCCCATTCTGCTAAGTCGTCCAGTCCTATGTCGCACAATTCCGCGTCGTCCAGTCCATCATCCCCTCATTCGTCCGTCCCCGTGTCGTCCAAATCAACCTCATCTGCGTCTAATTCCTCGTCGACCCTCGGGTCCCTATCGCATGCTCCATCCCTCACACACATATCCTCACCTAATAGCAGTTCAGATTCCAATTCAACATCATCTGAACATTCTCCCATTGGCTCCCCAAATTCCCTAATTCCTGCATCCAATCCTAACACACACACCATGACCACCCGTGCCCAACACGGCATTCATAAGCAGCGTAGAATGCTTAACTTGTCTGCTTCTGTATCATCTAATGTTTCTCCTCTTCCCAAAACACCACTTCTTGCCTTATCTGATCCAAATTGGACACAGGCCATGACTGATGAATTTGAGGCTCTTATTCAAAATAAGACGTGGGTACTCGTACCCCGTCCAAATAATGCTAATGTTATTCATAGTTGGTGGATTTTCAGGCACAAAACCAAATCTGACGGATCTTTCGAGAGATACAAAGCAAGGCTGGTTGGTAATGGTTCAGGACAACTGTCCGGTGTTGACTGTGGTGAGACTTTCAGCCCTGTGGTCAAACCAGCTACCATTCGGGCAGTTCTCAGCATTGCATTATCAAAGAATTGGAACATTAGGCAGCTGGATGTCAAAAATGCTTTCCTCCATGGAGAACTGAATGAGACAGTATATATGCATCAACCACTGGGCTTCCGGGATTCTAGGTACCCTGATCATGTTTGTCTATTGAAGAAATCCTTGTATGGATTGAAACAAGCTCCCCGCACATGGTACCATAGATTTGCAACTTTTGTCACCACCTTGGGTTTCAGACATAGCATCTCTGATCACTCACTGTTTATTCACCAGCATGGCTCAGACACTGCATACATCTTGTTGTACGTTGATGATATTGTGTTGATCACCTCTTCTGATAAGCTTCAGGGTCATATTCTATCCAAACTAAATTCAGAATTTGCTATGAAAGATCTGGGACCTCTTCACTACTTCTTGGGTATATCAGTTACTCACTCTCCGGGTTCCATGTTCCTGTCGCAAAGAAAGTATGCATCCGAAATTATAGCCAAGGCAGGCCTTGGGTCATGTAATGCCGCGGCTACACCTGTCGACACAAAACAGAAGCTCAGTATCTCTTCCGGCTCTGCATATCACAATCCCACAGAATACAGACAGCTAGCAGGTGCTCTTCAGTATCTTACACTCACTCGGCCGGACATCTCATATGCCGTTCAACAGATCTGTCTGTTTATGCATGACCCAAAAACATCTCACATGGCAGCTCTCAAAAGGATACTTCGGTATATACAAGGTACTATTGACTATGGTCTCAACCTGCTAGCATCATCTACTTGCCAATTGATATCTTATACTGATGCGGAGTGGGCTGGATGCCCGTGAATAGGTCTACTTCTGCTCGAGATATATGGCATGAAATTGACGAAATGTATGGAGAAAGACATGGTCCATTAGTATTTTATTTGCATCGAGAAATATGTGGATTTACTCAAGACAGTTTATCAATAGTTGAGTTTTTTTAGCAAAATCAAAAGGTTGTGGGATGAATATGTTCTCAAAACCAGCCAAGACTTGCATGTGGTGAATCACATACTATTGCTAAAGAATTGTATCAAGAAGAGAACTTAAAGCAATTCTTATTTGGTCTTAATTCTGATTTTGATCATGTTAAAGGTTAGATACTTTTAGTGGATCCACTGCCCTCTGTGGATAAGGTATATTCAATGTTATAGTGTATTGAGCAAATGTGACAATTATCAGGTCGGTATCGTTTTCATGTGGTATCAATATTTTCTTGTTAGTGTCAAAACGAGTCAACGCTAAAGCAATCAAAAAACTTTTGTATCATAATTATGTTAATCTAACCGGATTAGTGTGGATTTCATATCGTATTTTCAGGTCATATGTAATTTTATTATGTATGTATATTAGTGACGATTTTGAAAATATACGAGCATACGTACTACTTTTAAATTTATGTCAAGTTTTTTATTAATATGTTAATATTAACCATTCATGTACAATTGATTTATATTTTTAGTATTTGTATTATATATTATTATATAAGGATAAAAGTAAAAGTTAACCCTAACATTTTAAGGAAAGTTAGCCATAACATATGAAGAGCCATGTTGACATGCACTTTAATGACCAAATAAATTTGGCCATTTACCGTTAGATCTAGGCTTATTAAATCTAAGCTTTAGGATGCTTTGAATCTTCATCCTATGATTCTAATAAGCCTAGATCTAATGGTTAATGGCCGAATACTACATGGTCATTAATGTGAATCTGATCAAAACTGAACATATGAAATAGTAAAAACTTTAACCCTAACGTTTTCAAGCAAGATAAATCTTAGTCCTACATTACCAAAAATTTTATAAGCTTCATTTGACTCTTATTTAACTATCAATTCAGACTTTCAAAAATCAATTATGTCTAAAATATTTACTGTATTAAAATGTTTCAATTAAGTGTGTCATAAGTTTATCACAAATTATTTTGTCAAATTGTCTAAAATATTTAGTATATTACTAGTATAGTTACAAACAACAAACAAAAAATATAGGAAATAGCTTCAGTTTATCGACAACATGTTTGGATGCTCCGGTGTTACAGTTAAACGAAAATTTCAAATTTTCAATGGCACTTAGGTAAAATTGATCTTGCTTGAAAACGTTACTATTAAATTTGTACAATTACATGTTAGGAATCTGCATTTCTACAACTTGTAAATGGTTTCTGCACGTTTGTGTCTACATTTCTGCGTGTAGTGATGAACCCAAGCTTTTGGATTGTAGAGAACTCTGATGCCTAAATAGTCATTTGGGCCGAATTGATCGGGAGGAGTCCGATTAGCCATGGCGGCCGAGCCTGAAGGACAGCACCACAGAAGGGGTTCCCACGGCTTTATAGGTCTAATCCCATGGGTTATTTATTATGCGCTTCTTAAATGGCAAATCACCAAAAAAAAGTTGTAATCATAACCAGAAAATGCGCCCATTACAAAGTTACTTCTAACATCTGCAATTGCTGGTTACTAATAACCATGATTTTGCTTGTTACAAACGACTGTTTTCTTTCTGCAGTATCTTTGACATATGATAGGCAGTGATTGATCCAAAGTATAGTGTAGGGTGTTATAGATTAATATAAGATCTACCAGACCTTAACTACTAGCTTGAGCTTTTAGTTAAAACCGTATCACATGATATCATAGCCTTTTTTACCAAAATGAGGGTTCGAGTCCAGACAACCTCATGAATTTGTGGAATTAAAAAAATCACTTCTTTAACTAGAGTTATTATAATATTTCACTAAGTATTAGTTCAATTCAAAGATGTTAATATTTAGTTTTAATACTTTCTTTTGCCCTTTTTTCTTCATTTGCACAACAAAGGCATTTGTGCTCTTAATTAGTGAATTTTTTTCAGCTTGATTTCTTTAATTATCCAAACCAGTTCCTCTGTTACTTAAAAAAATGTAATTATTTTTACTGCAACAAACTGGAAAATAACTTTCATTCATCTTTTTTCTCTGTTTCTTCGCAATTTTTGATTCGTCATGCAAGGAAACTAAATCTAGCATTTGGTTTTGATGATATTATACAAATTATACATCAAAATTAGTTAATTAGTTGGTTATATATATATATATATATATATATATATAATCGACATTAACAGCATAAACATCAACAATATATATAGTAAACTCAAACTTATAAATAAGATAACTTTGTAAATAGTCCATTTATTCATAAGATAATATCATATCTAAATACATATTAGATCAGAACATGTCAGGATCTTTTATTATCAATTATAATTTACAACTCTTCATGTCGCACGAGGAGGAACAGTATAACCTGAAATGATTTTGTAAAAAAAAAATAAATTATAAAAATTAAAAATAAATATTTCATATATTATAATATATTATGTGAAAAGAGAGTAAACTTACTTCCACATTTCATTCCCGGTTTAACCTGAACACCACAGGTTCGAGCTATATAAATAACTTTTTCCATGCTAATCACAGCTTCAACTGCAGGAGTTACATACTTGCAAGTGCAAGGAACATCATCATGTTTTAATACTTGACAACAATCTTTAGATGGGGGAATTTTTGGTCCAGGTTTTTGTATAAATTTACCACAATGAACTTTTAAGGCAGAAATTTGATCTTCACAGCCAGCTGAAACAGTTTGGTCATTCAAAATAAAGGCTCCCACCATTAAAAATGTTGCTATAACCACCCAAATTGAAGTCTTTGTGTTTTCCATTTCTCTAAATCTCAGTTGTTGTTGTTTTGATATGTAAATGGGTGATTGAGGTGTTTTGAGTTAATGGAAATGGTATGGTATTTATATTAAAAGGAAAGCAGTCACTTTTCTCTGTACTTGGTAGTAAGTTCCTGAATTAAAATGCCAAATGGCAAAACCAGGATTCTATGAAAATCCTAAGAGAATCCATTATAAATCTATTTATCTCTATTTTTAGTGAAAAAGTCCTAAGGGAATCCATTACAAATCTATGAGGGATGTGAAGTTCAGCAATTTTAATTTGAGATAGTTTACATTTATAACAATATTAGGGGTGCTTGGTAATAAATTAAGTCCTAAATGAATTAAGTTCAATTAATTTTATATTGATTTGATAACCTTACTTAAATTTTAATTAATATGAAATTCATTACAGATATATGAGGATTTGAATTTCAGCACTTTCAATTTGAGATAGCTAGCTTATATTTGGACAAATATGATAGGTGTTTCGTCAAGAAAACTAGCAGTTAGGGACCGACTTTTCTGTCTCAACCGTATAACCTGAGTTGTTAGTAATCGATTAACGTCTAACTGTTATAATAATTAAATATTGCATGATTGCCAATTGGTAGTCATAATATCCAAGTTCTATTTGGATTATATTGCAAATTCAATAAATCTGTTCTATATTCATGAGCAATTTCTGTTTTTATTTTTCTTTAGTCAGATGGGCATCGTAAAAAGAAATGTGGAGGTGAATTATAATAATGAGAACTGCCTGAATCATCTGTAAAATACAAAAATAAGGTGATGCTTTCCAGTTTACGTTATAGTTTTGTATTATATTAATAAAACCAAAAAACATGTGCTGGAATAGCTCAGTTGGTTAGAGCGTGTGGCTGTTAACCACAAGGTCGAAGGTTCAACCCCTTCCTCTAGCGAATTTTTTCTAACGGCCAGAATCATAGTCATGTATTTGACAAAGAAAAAACCACAAAACTTCATCTATAAATCAATGTAATTACATGAATTTTTTTTTTAAGTAACCCTTATTATTCCTAATATTTGAAGCTTACATATGAACTTCATGCATGTTAGATGGTGATTTTGTTGATATATAAATTGTAAAAAAAATAAGAAATTAAAAAATATTATTACAAGTCGACAGAGTTCCTGATGTGAAATAATATTTTTGTTGTTATTTATACTTTTTTAAAGTTGTGAGCAATACACTTACATTAAACAAAGGAAAATTACATTAAATACAAAGGAAAACTCTCAACCCACCACACTCTATGTGATTCGAACTCATGACCTCTAGAGTCACACATAATGGATTATATATCCAATCCAAGCATTAGATTCTATGGAATCAAATCTCCATAATCTTTAATTAATTGGAGATATGTAAAATAAATGTTTTAGTTGTTATTAAAAGATTTTTAGTATATATATATATATATATATATATATAATAGAGAATATTTATATATATTCGAGTCGGACCAGCCCGATGTATTTTTAATGAATCCCAAGCCCAATCCAAAATTGTGTGGGATTATATGGTGTTTGGGCCAGGCCGCGCCTAACATTAAAAATACTTTTTCAAGCCTGGTCCAACGAAAGCGAACCCGACAGGTACCTAGGCCTATAAATAGGTCTACTTCTGCTCGAGATCTATGGTAGAAAATTGGGGAAATGTATGGAGAAAGTAATGGTCCATTAGTATTTTATTTGCATCGATAAATATGTGGAGTTACTTAAGGCAGTTTATCAATGGTTTAATTTTTTTAGCAAAATTAGAGGGATGTGGATTAGCATGCTCTCAAACTAGCTAACGAAGTTCTCCTAGAACTTGTACATGTGACGAATCACGTACTATTGCTAAAGAATTGTATCAAAAAGAGAACTTAACGCAATTTTTATTTGGTCTTAATTCTGATTTTTATCATCTTTGAGATTTGATACGGATCCACTACCCTTTGTGAATAAGGTATATTCATAATTATTGTGCATTGAGTAAAGGTGACAATTATTAGGTCCGTGTCGTTTTCATGTCGTATCAATTTCTGGTTAGTGTCGAAATGAGTCAATCCAAATCCAATTCAAAAACAATTTGTATCCTAATCGTGTTAACCTAACCGGGTTAATGTTTATTTCATATCGTATTTTCGAGTCACATTTAATTTTATTATCACTACAAAAATAAACCGCTTTTAAAACCAAGGGAGATATTCCCACTAAAAGTCCAAATATCCTCAATAAAGTTTTTTAGTGAGAATAATTACTCTCATGGCGTCATTCATTGCTGAGGTCGCTTAGTAAAAGTATTAACGATGATAAAATATTATGCTCGTTATCAACTTACAATGATAATAATTTTCTCTCTATGAAAATATTTTTTAATGATAAGCAAATATTCTTGTTAAAGTATTTGTAATGATTTAAAATCTGCTCGTTAAATGTTTACAATGATAAAAAAAATCATCTCATTATAATGTTTAAAATGGTGAAAAATCTTCTCACTGAAGTGTTTCAAGTGTTTATAATCATTAATGATATTATTTTTACTAAAATCATAAATAATAAAATAAATAAAAATTTGGATTAAAGGAAGCTGTGGTTACATAAAATTTCTACAGTGAGATCCTAAGGTTCATTTATCCCACTAGCTGCCATGCTAAAACTAGGTTCGTTGTTTCAAAGTGTTCAATATACCTCAGCAAATACAGTAACATCACCAGCCAATGCAATTGTGACATTATAACGAACTAACGAGAGACATAAAAGAAAGCTAATATAGTCAATGTATAGAAATCCATATATCAATCAACTACCAATTCCCTCAAAATGAAACCTAATATACTAAATTCTAAAATTTAAATACTAGTGGAACATCAGCAAATACATAATGTGTTTATAACCATATATGAGATTCGAGTGGTGTTTGCAATTAATAATTTTAATTTTATTATCTTTATTCGTAAAGGTGACATGTAAAAGTATGAGAAAATATACGATTAAATTTAAATATTCGTATCATTTTCGGGTTATCATGTCCATCGTAACCCGATCCAAAAATTTACATGTTAATTTCGTGTCAACCTAAAAATGACACATTACTCTTAAGCTCAAGCCAAATATTGAAATTACATATTGATTTCGTGTCGTGTAATTTGACCGTGTGCACTTTGCACCTCTAGAATTGAGAAGCAACATCTTGGATCTAGTGAAACACAGGTAGATTTTGTTAGCAATATGGATCACAACTCTAGTTCTTTAAATAAACAGCAACGAGAACAAAATATATCTTATGATCATACATTTATCCAGTTTCACACACAAAATATATCTTATGATCATACATTTATCCAGTTTCACATCTTAGGGTCTGAAATTTGTGATTTACTACAATTTTCAAATTAATTTATATTTTCCTTTTAATTTTCCTTTTCTCATTAGGATTCTACTTTCCTATTCCTTTCATGATTCTAATTTAATATATTGTATTTAAGGGCTTGTTATTATTGTAAGGAGACAGCTTATGAATTAATGAAAATGATTTGAATTACCAAAATTATTGAGAATTTTGAATGTTTCTAGTAGGGTATTCACTTAGAATCAACTATTATCTATAGTAGCAGTTCTAACAACAAGTTTATAAAACTTCAACTTTCTATTTTGTTGTATTTGTACCCTTTGTAGTCTTTATCTTGCTCTTTGTAGTGTTTTTCTTGCTCTTTGTAGTCTATTTTCTTCTCTTTGTGGATCTTATACTGGCTATAGCCTGTATGGGTTGGAAGTTATATTGTGTTGTATTTGTACTTTATGATTCCACGGAATGAAATATGACACTTTTATCAAAAAAAAAAAAAACTTTCTAGAATTCAACCGATATACGGACTACTAGCAAACCCCATTAATCTAGCTGCATCAATTCTTGGAAAAAAGATATGACTCATTGTGCCAACTTATATATTTCCTGTGTATATTACATAATTCTACTTTTTGTCCACATATAGATATATCATTTTTTACTAATTAAAATATATTGTAATTGTTTATTAGAGCTTGTTGCTGTTAACTACAAAGTCGAAGGTTCTTCTAGAGACTTCAGTGTAACTACATGAACGTTTTTCTGGAATGGTGAATTTTTTTAAATATATTTCAAGAAACTTTCTTTGCAAAATACAAGTTTCAAATTAGGGGTTCAAAATTGATTTACCTTTACAGTATTTGTATTATATATTACTATTATATAGAAATAAGAGCAAAATTTAACTCTAATGCTTTAGGGAAAATCAACTCCTCCCTCTAGCAACATTTTCTAGCACATTAACCTGTGTTTTTGTGTATATTTTTAATTTTTGAAAAGTCAAAAGACAAAAATTATTTGTGGACAAAATTGTTTTTTACCACATCATTATTTTTAACGATGTTAGCCGAAAAAATATTAGGATTCCGATCAGCCATGGCCGTCGTAAACTCCTCCCCTTTATTTTGTGAAGTCAAATTTTGATGTGCCAGTCTCATCCAACAGCTTCATACTCCAACTGCTCTGGTATTAAACAGCATGTAATGGATACATATTTAATTGATACTTATAAAAATCCAAGTTAATCCAAAAGGATAAATTAAATCTTCCCAACTTTATCTTTGGAAAAGAAAAAAAAACAAATTTCAACATTCTCTAATTTATATCTAGTTGTGGTTTATCAGATTTTGTAATTTAGGTATAATTTTGGAATACTTCTCAAATTATAGATCAAAATTAGTTAATTAAGTTGGTTATATATATGTAATCGACATTAGCATATACATCAACATTGTATATAGTAAACTCAAACTCATAAATAAAATAACTTTGAATATCCATTTATTCATAAGATAAAATGATATCCAGATACATATTAGAACAGAACATATCAGAATCTTTTATTAGAAATTATAATTTACAACTCTTCATGTCACACGAGGAGGAACTGTATAACCTGAAAAAATTTGGAAAAAAAACAAATTTAATTAGTTATGAAAGATTACAAATATATATTAATATGTTAGGGGAAAAAAGAATAAACTTACTTCCACATTTCATTCCAGGTTTAACCAAAACACCACATGTTCGAGCTATATAAATAACTTTTTCCATGCTAATCACAGCTTCAACCGCAGGAGTTACATACTTGCAAGGGCAAGGAACATCATCACCTTTTAATACTTGACAACAATCTTTAGATGGAGGAATTTTGGGTCCCTTTTTCTGTATAAATTTACCACAATGAGTTGTTAAGGCAGCAATTTGATCTTCACAACCAGCTGAAACAGTTTGATCATTCAAAATAAGGGCTCCCACCATTAAAAATGTTGCTATAACAACCCAAATTGGAGTCTTTGTGTTTTCCATTTCTCTAAGTCTCAATTGATGTTTTTTGGTATGTAAATGGGTGATTGAGATGTTTGAGTTCATGGCAATGGTATGCTATATATATTAAAAGGGAAGCAGTCACTTTTTTCTGTAATTGGTAGTAAGTTCTTGATTAAAATGCCAAATGGCAAAAACAAGATCATATGAATCTTAATAGAATCCATTACAAATTTATTTATACCTATTTTTAGTGAGAAAATCCTAAGGGAATCCATTCCAAATCTATGAGGGATGTGAAGTTCAGCACTTTTAATTATAGATAGTTTACATTTATAATAATATTAGGAGTGCCTGTGATCACCATCTGAAATTAATAAATTAAGTCTTAAATGAATGAAGTTCAATTAGTTTCTTTTATTGATTTGGTAACCTTGCTTAAGTTTTAATTAATATGAACTTTAAATTTTAAGTCTAATACATCCAAGTTCTATTTGGATTATATTGCAAATTCAATACAACTATTGTTGTTGTTTTTTTTTTTTTTTTTTGTGAATAAAAAAAAATTGAGCTTTGATATTGGCAAAAATATGGACAAATGAGGAATTTCTGTTTTTATTTTTCTTCAGTCAGCTGGGCACTGTAAAAATAAATGTGGAGGTGAATTATAATAATGAGAATTGCCTGAATGCTTTACAAAATACAGAAATATGGTGATGCTTTCCAATTTATGTTGTAGTTTTGTATTATATTAATAAAATTAAAAAATATGTGTTGTAGTAGTTCAGTTGGTTAGAGCCTCTGGATCTTAATCACAAACCTTCCTCTAGTGACTTTTTCTAATACATCAAGCTTACCTGTAAACTTCATGCATGTTAGATGGTCAACTTTTTGATATATTTTTCAAGAAAATGTAAATTTTAACTTTCAAATTAGGGGTTTCAAAAATTGATTTATCTTTATAGTATTTGAATTATGTATTATATATTAGGGTAAATAATTACAAGGTCCCTGTGTTTTTACTTAACCTACTAGTAGGTCCATCATGTTATTATAAGGTCCTTAAGTTTTACCTTAACCAACTCTTTAGTCCCTTTATTTATTTGTATATATGAAAGTACTAAATTACCCCTAATTATATAAATAAAATAACTTATCTTCTAGTTTTCAAATTTAATCAATATAGTTTTAGTGAAGTTTATATACACCAAAAATTTTATACTTGTGTATATTAATTAAAAAATTATATTTCTTATTCTCGTAAAAAAATCACTTTTATAATTTTATATTGTTCTACTCCGATTTTAATAATTTTTAAAATATTTATCATTCATTTTTTAATGAATAAGTCTACACTACTAAATTAAAATTTATAATTATATAAAAATTAATAAAACAATTAACTAATGCCGGAGAGATTATTATTATGAAGGAAAAAACATAAAATAGAAAAAAGGATATATTATTATTAAAACATATAGCAGAGGGTAATTTTGGTATTTTAAATTTTATTTAGTCTAATTTGATCATTCAATCAAATATAAGTGCTAAAGAGTTGATGAAAATAAAAATTGAAGGACTATATAATCATTTCTAAAAACACAGGGACTAACTAGTGTATTACGTAAAAACACAGGAACCTTATAACTATTCACTCTATATATTATATATATTATTATATAGGGATAAAATCAAAATTAACCTTAACGTTTAAGGGAAAGTTCAACTCCATCCTCTAGCTGTATTTTTTAGCTATGGTTTTGTATATATTTCTAATTTTTTTTAAAGACAAAACCGTAAAACTAGGTAAATTCTATGGTTACTTTGTTGGAAAACAAAGTAACCATACTTTAGTCTGTATTCATATATTTCATCGAAACTCTTTATCCGTCTGATTGTATCTGTTCTCTGTTATTCTGTCGTTTATGCTTTTTTCGGATTTAGCAAGAGCGGAAATGATTTATCTTGTTTGTAGATCAATAAATCTACATGGTTGCAACAAAAAAAGGACTCAGATCCGAATGTTCGAAATGGTCTAAAGGATGAAGTTTGGATTGCAGATGTCTTTCTACAGATTTGGATTTACGAGAAATATATTGTTGTTTTGTTTTTATGTCTTTTATGGTGTCTTCTTGCTCTTTGTAGTCATTTCCATCCCTTTGTGGATACTGTATTTGTTTTCTGTAATCATGTAAGGTTTTATTCCTTACATTTTGCCTGTTGTACTTCTTTTCTTATCTAATGAAATTACAAGCATTTTCTCAAAAAAGAAAAAATATCCAATAGTAATTGGACATGTGTTAAAATAATATTAATTAAAATTAATAAAAAATAACTTGCTATGTAGTAGGTAATATTTAATTCCTATCAAAAAAAAAAGTAGGTAATATTTAATTATGGAAATTTTAAACATTATTAATTACAAGGTAAACAATATATGAGTCCCTATATTTTAATTTAATCACTATTTAGTCATTATATGTTAATAATACACTTTTCAGTCTTTAATTTTAGCTCAATTCAACAGTTTAGTCTCTTATAGAGGGACTAATCTGTTCAATAATTTAAAAATTTAAGTGAAAAACTGTTGATCAAAATAAAAAATAAGAACTAAATAACATATTATTAAAATATGAAAACTAAACAATATGTTAGATATTTAAATTATGAGTAAATTCCAAAAAAAACCTCTGTGGTTTGATGTTGTTCCAAAAAAACCCATGTGGTTTGTTTTTACAAAAAAAAAGGACTGTGGTTTACGCTGTTACCCGAAAAACGGAAAAGGGCTTAACACCGTTAAAAGTGCTGACGTGGCAAGGGGTAGAGTTGGATTTTTTTTTTAATTTTTCTTTTCTTTTTCTTCTTCTTCTTCTTCTTCTTCTTCTCCTCCTCCTCCTCCTCCTCCTTCTTCTTCTTCTCTTTCTTCTCTTCTTCTTCTTTTTTCTTCTTCTTCCTCTCTCTTCTTCTTCTTCTTCTTTTCATCTTTTTTTTCTTCTTTTTTTAATTTCCAGAATTCTGGAATTTTCCAGAATTCTGGACGTCTGAAATCCAATTTTTTTTTATTTTTTTATCTTTCCTTCTCCTTCTCCTTCTCCTTCTCCTTCTCCTCCTTCTTCTTCTTCTTCAGATTGAATTAACTCAAAATCCCAATTCCTACTTATATTAAAAGCATAATTTAAGAGACAAAAAACATATAAATTTCCAGAAAATTTCCCCCATTAAATTTCCATTCCATTAAATTTCCAGAAACTTTCCCCATTAAATTTCCAGAAAACTTCTTCTTCTTCTTCTTAATTATCAGATTGAATTAACTCAAAATCCCAATTCCTACTGATACTAAAAGCATAATTTAATAGACTAAAAACATATAAATTTCCAGAAACTTTCCCCATTAAATTTCCAGAAAACTTCCCCAGAAAATTTCCAGAATTTCTGGATTTTGCAGAACGTCTAAATTTCCAGACGTTCACTCTGAATCCTCCTCCTTCTCCTTTCGATTCTTATCCTCTCTATCCGACTCTGAGATCGTCGCTTCCGATTCACTTACCTCCGCTCAGTCCGTAAAGATCAGAAAGACGCTTGGGTGTTCGATATGTTTGTGATGAATTCAATAGCGCTGAAGCTGCTGCATTAAAGCTCAACATTCTTTCAGCCACCGCAGAACTGCCGGAGCGGATTCTGAATGAAGAAGAAGAGAAGAGAGAGAGAGAGAGAGGGAGAAGAAGAAGGAGAGGAGGAGGAGGAGGAGGAGGAAGAAGAAGAAGAAGAAGAAAGAAAAATTAAAAACAAAAAAAAAATTCCAACTCTACCCCTTGTCACGTCAGCACTTTTAACGGTGTTAAGCCCTTTTCCGTTTTTCGGGTAACGGCGTAAACCACAGTCTTTTTTTTTGTAAAAACAAACCACAGGGGTTTTTTTGAAACAACATCAAACCACAGGAGTTTTTTTTGGAATTTACCCTTAAATTATTGGTCAATAGTTTTATTTTTGGACAAAATTGTGTTTATCACATCATTATTTTTAATAATGTTAGCCGAAAAACTAGTGTTATCTACGAATACCTTTAACTATTGTTTTTTTTGGATTCGGATCCTCTCCTGTTGACTAAAAACAGGAGAGGTCCTGTTGATTTAATTCAGACCATCAATCAAAATTTAAAGGCTCAGATGTTATTTAACTAGTTTTCTATTTTAAAAGTTATCTCAAATTTAAGTTAACAATATTTTACGGAAAACTCTCCCCACTCCCCACTCATTCCTCTTCTATTTATTTATGTAATTTTTACTTAGGCATTCTCAAACTAAGGTTTTAACGTAAATTAGTATCTTAAAGGCTTAATACATCATTTGCACCCTAAACTTGACTAAAATGGTTAATTGGCCCCTTAAAGTTTCAAAGTGTCTCGATAGCTCCCTAAACTTGCATAAAATGTTCAGTTAGCCCCCTAAACTTGCGTGAAATGTTATCAATTAATCATTCAGTTGTAAAAAATTAAGTCAAATGCGGAAGATATGTTACACGGGTCTTAGAATGTTATTACATACTTCACAAAATAGATTAAAACATTTTTAAAAATAATTTCTTACTTATTCGACTATAAAATATTTTCTTCTCTATTATTAGAATCACATATCCCGATCTTGGTCGTTTTACTTTGGCTTAATACATCATTTGCCCCCTGAACTTGTCCAAAAAGCTTGATTGGTCCCCTGAACTTTCAAAGTGTTCCGATAGCCCCCTGAACTTGCATAAAATGTTCAGTTAGCCCCCTGAACTTGCGTAAAATATAATTAATTGATCACTAGGTCGTAAAAAAGTAAGTTAAGTACAGAAGATGTATTCCATGAGTCTTAAAAAAAGTAAAATGACCAAAATCAGAGTATACGATTCTAATATTAGAGAAGACAAGTTGTATAATTGAGCAAACAATAACTTCCTTTTAAATCTATTTTTTAATTATGTAATAACATTCTAAGATGCGTGAAATACATCTTCCGCGTTTAACTTATTTTTTTACGACCGAGTGATCAATTGATTACATTTTACGCAAGTTCAGGGGGCTAACTGAACATTTTATGCAAGTTCAGGGGGCTATCGGAACACTTTGAAAGTTCAGGGGGCCAATCAAGATTTTTGGACAAGTTCAGGGGGCAAATGATGTATTAAGCCTTTTACTTTTTTAAGATGCGTGCAACATATCTTTCGCATGTAACTTACTTTTTTACAACTGAGTGATTAATTGATTACATTTTATGCAGTTCAGGGGGCTAAGCGACATTTTATGTAAGTTCAGATGGCTATCGAGACATTTTGAAAGTCCAGGGAGCCAATCAACCATTTTGGACAAATTCAGGAGGCAAATGATGTATTAATCTTATCTTAAACTATTAAAATCATCAATCTGGTCTCTGAATTAAACAGAAATCGCTAGTTGAGTCTTTATTCTAAACAAAAATCATCAATTAAGGTCTCATCGATATTCATTCGGTTAAACAGTTTCAGATCCTTTTCACCAAACACATTTCGATCCAACACAAAGATTATTATAGTCTATATCAAATAGTCATATTTTCTGATTTTAGAATATGATAGGGACTCAATTGATGATTTTTGCTTAGTTTAAAGACTTGATTGATGATTTTAATAGTTTAGGATCTTAATTAACTTTAAATTTTTAGTTTGGGGATCCAATTGGTCTAATGCTTTAAAATAAATTTCAGGGGTTGATAAGATAAAGGCTTAATACATTAAAAATAAAAATGTGACTAAAACACGTGGGGTGAGTGGGGAGAGTTTTCAGTAAAATATTGTTAAGTTAAATTTGAGATCTGTTAGTTTTTTAACTTTTAAAATAGAAAACTAGTTAAATAACATCTGAGCTTTTAAAATTTAATTGATGGTCTGGATTAAATCAACAGGCCCTCTCCTGTTTTTAGCCAACAGGAGAGGATCCAAATCCGTTTTTTTTAATTAATCCCTATTATTACTAATATGTTAGGATTACATTTGAATTTTATATGTATGTTAGATGGTGAATTTTTTGAAATATTTTTCAAGAAACTTTAAATTTTATCCATAAAAAACTCTCTTCGAAAAATTAACTTTAAACCTAAAGAAACTCTCTTCGAAAAATTCATGGACGTAAAATTAACTTCAAATTAGGAGGTTTCAAACTTGATTTATCTTTATAGTATTTCTATTATATATTATTATATAAGGATAAGAGTAAAATTTAACCCTAACGTTTAAGGGGAAGTGTAAATTTAGCCATAACATATGAAATAGTAAAAAATTTAACCCTAACATTTTAAAGCAAGATCAATTTTACTCCTATGTTACCAAAAAAATTATAAGCTTCATTTGACTGTTATTTAACTGTCACTTAATACCTTCCCAACATCAATTATGTCTAAGGTATTTATTATGCTACTACAAGTACAAAAAAATTTGTTAAAGTGCTTCAACTAACTCTGTCATAAGTTTATTGCAATTTTTTTTTTGTCAAATTATCTAAAATATTTTCTGTGTTACTAATATAGTTACAAACAACAAACAAAAAATGTACGAAATAGTTTTAGTTTATCGACAAACATGTATGGAAGATCCGGTATGACAGTTAAATAACAGTTAAACGGCATTTTCAAATTTTCGATGATGTGTGGCTACAATCTGTATTTCTACTAAAACCTATGAAGCACGGACTCTTCCCCGAGGTCGCCGTGGCTGTGTCGGACTCGCCAGGGACACGGGACATGGGTGGGACTCGGTAGGGACACAGATGGGACTCCAAGTGACACGGTGGGGACTCGGCTAATGGTGAAAATATGTAAAATTTTAGGGTTTCTTTTAAATCTTTTAAAACCTATGGTTCAATTACAAAATTTGATAAAACGTTAAAATTAAAATTAATGGTTGAGATTACAACTCCACCAACTCTAGAGGCTTTTCAACTCTAGAGGATCCCTACACTTTATCCTATTATATATGACAGCGCGTGATCGATCAATAGTGTAGTGTATGGTGGTTCATTTACAGTGGTCTTGATGGATGATTTTAAAGATTGAGTTATGAGAAACTGTTAATGATTGATGTTGAAGTCACTTACTTGTCTTTCCAGGCACTTATAAAACTCAAGGTGTGCGCAGAAAATGAAAAATTTTAAGTTATTGTAGTTAAAGAATAATTCACTTCTATAATATTTCACTAAGATATTAGCTCAATTCAAAGCTGTTATTATACTTTCTTTTGCCCTTTTTTTTTCTTTATTTGCACACCAAAGCCATTTGTGGCTAGTTGTGTCCCTGAAGTTTTTTCAGCTTGATTTCTTTAATTATCTTAGCCACTTTCTCTGCTACTAAAAAAAATGTATTGCTTTTTACTACAAAACTGGAAAATTAACTTCAGCATTAAAACATGTAATGAAAATTTATATCTTCGGAAAAAAAAAATCAGCATTCCATAATTTTTATCTAGTTGTGGTTTATCAAATTTTGTAATTTAGCTCAAATATGTAGTCACAAATTATACATCAAAATTAGTTCATTAGGTTGGTTATATATATAATGGGCATTAACAGCATATACATCAACAATATATATATATTAAACTCAAACTCATAAATAAATAAGATAACTTTGTCTGATAAAAAAAATAAGATAACTTTGTAAATCCATTATTTATAAGATAATATGATATCAAGATACATATTAGAACAGACCATATCAAATTCTTTTATTAGAAATTAAGATTAACAACTCTTCATGTCGCATGAGGAGGAACCGTATAACCTGAAAAGATTTGGAAAAAAAATTAAATTAATTATGAAAGACTAAAAATAAATATTATATATATTATGGGAAAAGAGAATAACTTACTTCCACATTTCATTCCAGGTTTAACCACAACACCACAGGTTCGAGCTATATAAATAACTTTTTCCATGCTAATCATAGCTTCAACGGCAGGAGTTACATACTTGCAAGTGCAAGGAACATCATCACCTTTTAATACTTGACAACAATCTTTAGATGGAGGAATTTTGGGTCCCTCTTTCTGTATAAATTTACCACAATGAGTTGTTAAGGCAGCAATTTGATCTTCACAACCAGCTGAAACAGTTTGATCATTCAAAATAAGGGCTCCCACCATTACAAATGTTGCTATAACCACCCAAATTGAAGTCTTTGTGTTTTCCATTTCTCTAAATCTCAGTTGTTTTTTTTATATGAAAATGGGTGATAGAGATGTTTTAGTTCATGGAAATGGTATGGTATTTATATTAAGAAGGAAGTAGTCACTTGATTGGTAGTAAGTTCCTGAATTAAAATGCCAAATGGCAAAACCAGGATTCTATGAAAATCCTAAGAGAATCCATTACAAATCTATTTATCTCTATTTTTAGTGAAAAGGTCCTAAGGGAATCCATTACAAATCAATGAGGGATGTAAAGTTCAGCAATTTTAATGGGGTGCCTGTTAATAACTTAAGTCCTAAATCAATTAAGTTCAATTAATTTTTTTATTGATTTGATAACCTTACTTAAATTTTAATTAATATGAAATTCATTACAAATATATGAGGATTTGAAATTCAGCACTTTCAATTTGAGATAGCTAGCTTATACTTGGACAAATATGATAGGTGTTTCGTTAAGAAAACCAGCAGTTAGGGACCGATTTTCGGTCTCAGTTCTGTTTATAATTAAATTCTGCTTTGATTCAAATTAACATATATATTTATATACTAATTAATTGTAATTTTTAACTTGGATTAACGTCTAACTGTTCTAATAATTCAATATTGCATGATTGCCAACACATCCAAGTTCTATTTGGAATATATTGCAAATTCAATACATCTGTTCTATACTCATGAGAACTGTCTGAATCATCTATAAAATACAAAAATAAGGTGATGCTTTCCGGTTTACGTTATAGTTTTGTATTATATTAATAAAATTAAAAAACATCTGCTGGAGTAGCTCAGTTGGTTAGAGCGTGTCCCCTTCCTCTAGCGAGACTTTTTCCTATACAAAATAATTGTTTTTTTGTTAATGCCTTTTCTATCAGAAAAAACCACAAAACTTTATCTACAAATCAATGTAATTACATTAATTTTTTTAAGTAACCCTTATTATTCCTAATATATCGAGCTTACATCTGAACTTCATGCATGTTAGATGGTGATTTTGTTGATATATATTTCAAGAAACTTTATATTTTATCCAAAGAAACTCTCTTTAGAAAATTTATGACATAAAATTGCTCTTCAAACATGATTTATCTTTATAGTATTTGTATGGGAAATTTAACCATAACATACGAAATAGTAAATTCAAGCAATTCCAATTTTAGTCTAATGTTACTGATTTTTTTTTTTTTTTTTTTGAAAATATGTTACCTAAAATTTTAAAAGCTTCATTTAACGGTTATTTATATGTCACTTCAGACAAGCATCAATTATGTCTAGGATATTTAGTGTGTTACTAACATAATTACGAAAAAAAGACTGTTAAAATGCTTAAACTAAGTCTGTCATAAGTTTATCTCAATTTTTTTGTCAAATTGTCTAAAATATTAATTGTGTTACTAATATAGTTACAAAAATAAACAAAAAATGTACGAAATAGTTTCAGTTTATCAACAAAAATGTTTGGAAGATCCGGTGTCACAGTTAAACGGCATTTTCAAATTTTCGATGATGTGTGGCTAAAATTGATCTTGCTTGAAAACGTTAGAGTTAAATTTGTGTAATTGCATATGTTAGGGTTAAATCTGCATTTCTACTAACACGTTAGAATTTGATTTTACACTTATCATATAATATATGATATAAAAATAACTTTGTTATTGTATAAGAAATAGACAACCTTATTTTGTACTCCATCATCCAATGGTGAAAATACACAAAGTAAGCATAGCCTCTACCTTTAAATATATATTAGAAGAGAACATTCTGAATCTTTTATTATAAATTATAATTAGGGAAAAGTACAAAAATAAACCTTGTGGTTTAGGTCATTTTCAAAAATACACTATGTGGTTTAAAAGTTGATAAAAAAAATACATTGAGGTTGATTCTGTTAGCAAACACGGTCAAAGCTGACTAACGGTGTTAAAAAAAAGTCAAAAGTCAAAGGGAAAAGAGTTACTTTTATCTTTATATTTATTTATTTTATAAATTAACCTTATTATTATCTAATTATTATAAACAAATCTCAAAATTAAAAATAAATATCAAATATACAATCTTCTACATATCTCTCTTATCTTTTCTTAATCTTCTTCTTTCTCTCTTTTCTCTCCTCTTTTTTAATTTCTCTCTCATCACCACCACTACCAACTTGCATAAAATTAGCAAGAGCGGTTAGTTTTATGTATATTCGTGAAAAGTGGGCTTATCCACCCTCATTTCTTATCGATATTCTTTCTGCTGATTTTAGTTAATAAAGCTTTGTTTCTTTAAAAAAAAAAAACTTATTTCTTTATTTAAATGAATTAAATAGGAGAAAGTTAATTATACAAAAATATGTTTTGTCACTGTATTAATTACTCTACCAATATTATTAAAATTCCATAATTCTCAAACTATGAAATAATAGTGTTTGTTTTTCAACCTTTCATTAATAGTATAAGCTAATTTCTATTAATTGCTTGTTTTTTTCTCTAATTTATGAAAATTGGTTTTTTTAGTTGGAGCCTTATTGAAATGGAATTGGTTGCTTCTTTTTATTAGATTCTAAAACCCATAAATCATGCCATTTTTTTAGTAATAATCACCAATGATAGTATAGTGTCAAGATTCATTATTGATGCCTAATTAAGAATTTATTTAGTACTAATGGTATTAGTATTTATCAAGAATTTACTGGTTGACCAGAAGAAAATGTTAGGAATTGGAAATTAATAAAAAAAAAAAAATCAATGAAAAGATTCAATATAAGTCTCTCTCTACCTAAATACTAATAGGAATACTCATTCAATTTTTCACACATTGGAAGATCCAAGTCTTCTAATATTTTCTTTAAATAAAAGAATTTATTTTAATTGACAAGTGTCAACATATATATCGAGGGTCTTTTTACTTTTTTATTTTTATATCAACAACAAAAAGCTTATATTAATAGAAACCGAAATTACCATCATTCATAATACAAGGAAAAATACAAATAGGGAAATCTTCAATAAGAATTTCAAAATGATTAAGAGAACGAGCCCAAGCCGCTAATTTATGTGCAATCGTATTCGCTTGTCTCCTTTCAAACACAAATTCAATAGATCCAAAAATCACAAACCGTCTCAAGCACATCACCAATAATAACCCCCAACCAATTTGTCAATTTTTATGGGAATTTTAGCAGTTGTATTACCAAAAGCGAATCAGATGCAACGATGATGTTCGATATCCACAGTCACAAGCAATTCTTAAAGAAAAGAGAATTGCTAACAAAATCATGGTATTCTAACATATAGGATTTTGTACTAGGTCTTGGTTCCCCAACTCATCTAAATGACCTTCCACTAACAAACTGACAAGTGTCTCACATTTCCAAAAATTTACGTGTCAATTTTGTATCAACCTAAATGACACATTACCTCTTAAGCCCAATCCAAACACTGAAATTACATGTCGATTTCGTGTCGTGTAATTTGATCGTGTGTACTTTGCACCTCTAGGATTGAGAAGCAGCATTTGGATCTAGTGAAACACCGGTAGATTTTGTAAGCAATATGGATTACAACTTTAGTTCTTTAAATAAACAGCAACCAGAACAAAATATATCTTATGATCAACAATGTGTAATTACATACGAGGTGTATAACATTTACCCAATTTCACATACAATCTTCGTTTTTTTCACACAAAAACTCCACGATTTTATAGGTGACCTCCTATTAAAGTGTAATGCCCGTAAAAAAAACTCCACCACTTTCTAGAATTCAACAGATTCAACAGACTACTAGCGAACCCCATTAATCCAGCTGCATCAATTCTTGTAAAAAAGATATGAAACTGTCTCTGTTGTGCCAATTTATATATTTCCTCGTATATTACGTAACTCTACTTTTTGTCCACATATAGATATATCATTTTTTACTAATTGATCATGTAAACTATAAATATGTTGTAATGGTTGATTAGAGCTTGTTGATGTTAACTACAAAGTCGAAGGTTCTCTAGGGACTTCAGTGTGTAACTACATGAACGTTTTTCTGGAATGATGAATTTTTTTAAATATATTTCAAGAAACTTTAAATTTTACACAAAGAAACTTCCTTTGCAAAATACATCGTCATAAAATTAAGTTTCAAATTAGGGGTTCAAAATTGATTTATCTTTATAGTATTTGTATTATGTATAATTATATAGGGATAAGAGGAAAATTTAACCCTAATGTTTTAGGGAAAGTTCTTTTTTTCATAAGTAATAGATTTATATGATAAAAGATTGGGTAAATAATTATAAGGTCCCTGTGTTTTTACCTAATACACTACTTCATCCATGTGTTTTTATAAATAATTATATAGTCCTCCAGTTTTTGTTTTTGTTAACTCCTTAGTCCTTATACTTGGGTCAATGGTCAAACTATACTAAATAAATTTTAAAATACCAAAATTACCCTTTATTTTATGTTTTAATGATAAAACATCTATTTTTTCTATTTTATATTTTTTTTCTCTTTTTTTTCTACATAATCATAATCTCTCAAATATAAACTCCAATGTAAAGTATGTAATTGATTTATTAATTTTTATATAATTATAGAACTTTAATTTAATAATGTAAAATTTATTGACTAAAAAATGAATAAAAAATATTTCAAAAATTATCAAAATAGGAATAAGACTATCATTGTAAAAGTTTTTACAATTATAATAAATTTTACGAATGAAGAAAAAAAAACATATGATTTTTAAAAAATTATAAAAATATTTATGTTTCAAAAAAAATTATAATTTAAGAAAATTAACAATATATTTTTTTCAAGCATATTAATTTCAGTGTATACATGTAGTTAAAAACTTTATTAAAACTAATTAGATTAAATTTGAAACAAAAAGATAAAAAAAAAATTTATGTATATAACTAGGGGCAATTTTGAACTTTTATTTAATAAAACACATGGAAGGACTAAAGAATTGATTAAGATAAAACTGAAGGACCTTATAATAATATGATGGACTTACTAGCGTGTTAAGTAAAAACATAAGGACCTTATAATTATTTACCTTAAAAGATTATATCTAGAGTGTTTTTTAAAATTCTCTTTTTGATTCGCAAATAAGTCTGCCTTAAAATCCTTTTGTTTTCATAATGAATTAATTGATCTTGTTCATGTAAATTCCATAAGATAGCATCTTTTCTAAAATCAGAGATTTTCATTGAAAAAACCCGGGTCTTAGCAACTTATTTATCTAAAATGATAGATTTTAGAACATGAACTCCTTCCTCTAGCAATATTTTCTAGCACATTAACCTGTGTTTTTTTGTATATTTTTAATTTTTGAAAAGTCAAAAGACAATTTATTTGTGGACAAAATTGCCTTTTACCACATTATTATTTTTAACGATGTTAGCCGAAAAATTATTAGGGTTCCGATCAGCCATGGCCGTCGCAAACTCCTCCACTTTATTTTGTGAAGTCAAATTTTGATGTGCCAGTCTCATCCAACAGCTCCATACTCCAACTGCTCTGGTATTAAACAGCATGTAATGGATACATATTTAATTGATACTTATAAAAATCCAAGTTAATCCAAAAGGATAAATTAAATCTTCCCAACTTTATCATTGGAAAAAAAAAACAAATTTCAACATTCCCTAATTTATATCTAGTTGTGGTTTATCAGATTTTGTAATTTAGGTATAATTTTGGAATACTTCTCAAATTATTATACATCAAAATTATTTAATTAAGTTGGTTATATATATATGTAATCGACATTCATATACATCAACATTGTATATAGTAAACTCAAACTCATAAATAAGATAATTTTTCAATCCTTTTATTCATAAGATAATATGATATCTAGATACATATTAGAACATAACATATCAGAATCTTTTATTAGAAATTATAATTAACTACTCTTCATGTCGCACGAGGAGGAGGAACCGTATAACCTGAAAATATTTGGAAAAAAAAAATTAAATAGATTATGAAAGATTAAAAATAAATATTATATATATATATATATATATATATATATATATATATATATATAATGTGAAAAAAGATTAAACTTACTTCCACATTTCATTCCAGGTTTAACCACAACACCACAAGTTCGAGCTATATAAATAACTTTTTCCATGCTAATCACAGCTTCAACTGCAGGAGTTACATACTTGCAAGTGCAAGGAACATCATCATGTTTTAATACTTGACAACAATCTTTAGATGGGGGAATTTTTGGTCCCGGTTTCTGTATAAATTTACCACAATGAGCTTTTAAGGCAGAAATTTGATCTTCACAAGCTGAAACCGTTTGATCATTCAAAATAAGGGCTCCCACCATTAGAAATGTTGCTATAACCACCCAAATTGGAGTCTTTGTGTTTTCCATTTCTCTAAACCTGAGTTGTTGTTTTTTTATATGTAAATGGGTGATTGAGATGTGTGAGTTCATGGCAATGGTATGGTATTTATATTAACCGATAAGCAGTCACTTTTCTCTGTGATTGGTAGTAAGTTTCTGATTTAAAATGCCAAATGGCAAAACCAGGATTCTATAAAAATCCTAAGAGAATCCATTATAAATCTCTTTATCCCTATTTTTAGTCAAAAAGTCCTAATGGAATCCATTGCAAATCTATGAGGGATGTGAAGTTCAGCAATTTTAATTTGAGATAGTTTACATTTATAACAATATTAGGGGTGCCTGTTAATAAATTAAGTCCTAAATGAATTAAGTTCAATTAATTTTTTATTGATTTGATAACCTTACTTAAATTTTAATTAATATGAAATTCATCACAAATATATGAGGATTTGAAATTCAGCACTTTCAATTTGAGATAGCTAGCTTATATTTGGACAAATATGATAGGTGTTTCGTCAAGAAAACTAGCAGTTAGGGACCGATTTTCGGTCTCAGTTCTGTTTATAATTAAATTCTGCTTCGATTCAAATTAACATATATATTTTATATACTTTTAACTTGGATTAACGTCTAAATGTTATAATAATTAAATATTGCATGATTGCCAGTTTACGTTATAGTTTTGTATTATATTAATAAAATTAAAAAATATGTGCTGGAGTAGCTCAGTTGGTTAGAGCGTGTGGCTGTTAACCACAAGGTCGAAGGTTCAACCCCTTCCTCTAGCGACTTTTTTCTATATAAAATTGCCCCTCAAATTAGGGGGTTTCAAACATGATTTATCTTTATAGTATTTGTATTATATATTATTATATATAAGGATAAGAGTAAAATTCAACCCTAACTAACATTTTTGGGAAAATTTAGCCATAACATAGGAAATAGTAAATTTTTAATACTAATGTTTCCAAGCAATACAAATTTTAGTCTAATGCTACTGAAATTTTTTTCCTTTTTTTTGAAAATATGTTACCTAAAATTTTAAAGCTTCATTTAACGGTTATTTATATGTCACTTCAGACAAGCATTAATTATGTAGGATATTTGATGTGTTACTAACATAGTTACGAAAAAAAACTGTTCAAATGCTTAAAATAAGTCTCTCATAAGTTTGAGAACGAAGGGGAGTGGCGAGTGGCGATGGCTCCTTCGCCGCCGGCTGCCGACGATTCAATAGCGATTGCCCACCTCTTTGACAGACATTCCTTTTCCAAATTTGCTCCTGCAGAAATCCCCAAATCGGCACCTACAGCGGTCTCGTTTGCAGATGTGCTTCGCAAATTGATCCACTCGACGGCGATTCCCTCATCGTCTACGGCGATCCCCAACCCGCCTCTGCCAACAGCCTCGGAAGAGGGGGGTTTCAAGGCGGTTAGAATCCCTCAGAAGATATACAAGGAGAGAATTAAAGAGGTCCAACATTCAGTAATTGGACGAATATCACTGAACAAAGGTGAGAAACCCTGGAGGCATGCTGAGCTAAAGCATAAGCTGAATCAGATATGGAAACAAAATCTTGACTGGAAATTGATTTCTCTTGGAAAGGGCTTCTATCAAGTAGTCATGCCTGATGAGAAGGCCCTTCAAGCTATTTGGGGACATGGAGCGATCTCCCTGAAGCCGGGCATCATCAGATTCTCGCCTTGGACTCCTGGATATTTAGTATGTTACTAACATAGTTACGGAAAAAACACTACAAGAATTATGTTCTATAACGACTAAATTTAACGACGGTACCTCTAATACCCTTGTGAAAAATTCTTTTCTACATGGGTAAAAAACTACTCTTGCTAAAAGTTATATTATTAACAACCTTAAATAAAAACTGTTGTTATTAATATAGGTTACTCTCGTTATTGATATACCATTTATTAACCATAAATAAAATATGGAAAAATATAGAGGGAAAATATGGAGGGAATAAATAAAAAAATTTCCATTTTTTTCTGTTTAGAAATCAGAACATGAATGAAATTAATCATCCAAAACCCACGATCTAGAAACCCTACTCCCTCCTCTCCTCATCCCTCGCATGCACCTTCCTCGATTGTCTCCAATGTCGCTGCTTTCGGGTTACCATCGCTCCACCATGTATGTCACTCCTTTCTCTCTTTTTTTCCTTGTTCTGGCTTCAGAAGATCCATTTGAGGGATTTCTTTTGTTTTCCCAAACCAATCGCCCCTACCTCCCATTGTTCCATTTTCTCCTGAGTCTCGTTGTTTTCCGGTGCACGCTGTCAATAAAAACTCTGAATTCTCACTTTTTCAAGGCATTCTCTTGGCGTGTTAACAGGTTAAGGTTTTACTTTAATTGTTATATTCCTATGTTACTATTGGATAAGAGAATTCATAATTATTATATGTTTATCTTTGTGCTGCATATTCTAATTGATAATTATAGTGCTGAATGATGATTTGATAAGGTAAGTTAGATGAAAAGTGAGTTGAATGGTTATGTTCTGTAAATATACACTTGTTTCAAGTGTAAAGGGACAAACTATATTAATTATTTATTTTCTTCAAGATGATTCCATCTTGCTTTGTTAATTTTCACTAATTTTCAATCTACTTAGATGCCATTTAGGAATTAATTTACAATGGAGATGGAAGTACCAATTTCACCCTGAAATTGGTGTAGATGGAAAATAGCCCAGAAAAGTTTCACGGACAATTTACACTCCAAGTTCTGATTTATGGTCACTAAGCCTTATTATCTTCTTTAATTTTACACAAGTATTCAAGAGTTAAATTATTAAAAATTAGATTTTGACGATTTATCTATCAATGCCAACTTCATGGTGGAAATTGTTATATCTGAATAGAAACTGTCAGTGATGACAGTTTAGGACTGGATACTTACTATAGGTATCATTATAACTAACCTTTTGCAGGTTTAATTGGTAGCAAGTCAATGAGTTTGGATCATTTGACAAGCATATTGGAGCTTTGTGAACTACAAGCAGATAGTGAGCAGATTCTGATATCCTCGTCAAGTTCTTGTAAGAACTATGAAAGTTGCAGTGATACCTAATAAAAGGCCTAGTGAGAAGGGGATGCTTAAGGGCAGGGTACGATAGTCTACTCCTTCATACATGTAGTAGTGTTCACAAATGATCATCATTAGTTGCTTCATATTTCAGGTGTATATAAATGCAAAGGAGCATGAGTAAATTTAGTGGACACCTTTAATGGACAGTTTAAAGCAGGTGCACTATGATGGTTCTGCAGGTACTAACTAGCACCAAGTAATCCTTACATCTTTCATTGCTAATTTGTTCTTGATGAGCATTTAAAATACTAAATTTAGCATCATTTGCTCGAAGATATTACTGAGTTGAAGACTTTAAATTATGTCGTATGAATAGAGCATTCAATACATAGCGACAATAATAAAACTTATTTTATATGCTGCAGACTCTTTATTACCTAGTTACTAAAATCAATTTGTCCATTATGTTAAGCAGCAGTTATTGAAGGTTGATTGCTGGATTTTGATGACAGAGTGAGAACACTTTGAAGGCTACTTGACTATGGACGACCACTTTGAAGGCAATTTAACAATGAAAAGGTAGTGTTATAAAGCTTGTGTGAGGGTTTCATTAATTTGTATCTCTAGTCCATGATGTACTACTTCTTTTAATTACCAAGCACAATATACCAACAATTTGTTTTACTTTATGCATATTCGAATTTCAGAATCGTTGCTTGGCAAAGTTCCAGATGGCTTCACATTTCACCCAAGCATAAATCAAATGCTTATGAATGTGTCTCTTCTTAATTTTGATAGACATACTTAATATTGATTTTAGCTGCATAAACCTTTTTCTCTTGCCCTGTTCTGCAACAGATTCAAGTTTTTATGATGGTCCTAACTGATGTGGGAAAAAGGCTGTTGCGGCTCGAGGCTAATGCTCGGTGAGAATGCATTAATTTCTATTTACTCGGTATGTGATTCAACTTCATTATTTAGGGGCACAATTTGGTTATCTCCCAATAAATTTCATTGTTACTTATCATACCAAAACGTTGTATTCTATAAGTTGATAGCATACATTTGACCGAGCTGAACACGATTTGAAATTTGTATTTGGTGTGAAATTGATAAATAATCGATGATATGTGATCACTAGATTTAGGATTGATATAAATATTAAATACTAATTTGTTTTGTGACCGAATCAAATTTTGACTGATTCTGCAACCTTATTTTATAAGGATTGATTTGTTACTGATTCCATACATTTTTGGCACTTTTTGTTCTACAATATGCACTCACCTATTAATGTGTTATGGCTGTAACTGTATATAAATTAATATGGTAAAGCAAGGATGTGTTATTACAATTACTCTCCATGCTTGTCAAAGTAATACAAAGCTTTTGGCCAGTATAAGGCAAAGATTTTTGGCCAATTTTTATCACATATCTAGTCTTGCCCTTCTTTTTCTTGTATTCTTATTATACAACCATCACACAGAAACCCATCCAAAATAATATGAATAGGTATTCTATAGAATTAATAATTAAATTATACATATACAAGTCTTGTTCTTCTTCCTTTCTCTTATATCCTGTCCTAATTATTTTATGTTTGTTTATGTAACAGTGAAAGAAGTTGTTATGTTCAGCTGGATTGTTTTTCTGAGATGAGATTCCTAATAATTTTGTTGAAGTAGCTTTATAGACGTCATGGAGATTGAATATGGCTTCGATTTGATATTATCTTATGTATGAATAAGTTGATTTGTTTTGGTATCTTAAAAAGAACAAGAACCAACATTTCAATTTAAAGTTATGTACATTTGTTCTCAAATTTGTTAAAAAGACAAATTGATTTATATTTTATTGAAGTTATTATATATATGTTTTTGTTTTTTATTATATTAAATAGTTAGATAATTTTTGGTGTTGGTACACTCATGAAATAACGTTCCAATTCTAGTTGTAAATGTCATTTAATGTTGGATACTATATGGAAATATCTATTGTTTATTTTCTCATTAAAATGCTATAATAACAACGGTCAATTATGGAAACAACGATCGTTTATTCACTCATCAAAATGTCATAATAACAACGGTGAATTGTGGAAATAACGACCGTTTATTCTTTCATTAAAATGTTATAATAACGACGGTAGAATAAGTTAATAACGACAGTCATTACTGTCGTAATTATTGAGTAGCAATGATTGGATACATACGGTCGTTGTATGTTTTCAACGACAGGACACAGTATACCCTCGTTAATACTTTTAACGTCAAAGGTTTTAACGAGGGTGCACGACGGTATATACGGTCGTTATAAGTTAATAACGATGGTATTTTTTATTATTAACGACGAGATTTACTCTCGTTATAGACCGGTTTTCTTGTAGTGAAAAAAACTGTTAAAATGCTTAAACTAAGTCTCTCATAAGTTTGAGAACGAATGGGAGTGGCGAGTGGCGATGGCTCCTTCGCCTCTGCCTGTCGGCGATTCAATAGCGATTGCCCACCTCTTTGACAGACATTCCTTTTCCAAATTTGCTGTTGCAGAAATCCCCAAATTGGCACCTACATCGGTCTCGTTTGCAGATGTGCTTCGCAAATCGATCCACTCGACGGTGATTCCCTCATCGTCTACGGCGATCCCCAAGCCGCCTCTGCCAACGGTCTCGGAAGAGGGGGGTTTCAAGGCGGTCAGAATCCCTCAGAAGATATACGAGGAGAGAATTAAAGAGGTCCAACATTCAGTAATTGGAAGAATATCACTGAACAAAGGTGAGAAACCCTAGAGGCATGCTGAGCTAAAGTAGAAGCTAAATCAGATATGGAAACGAAATCTTGACTGGAAATTGATTTCTCTTGGAAAGGGATTCTATCAAATAGTCATGCCTGATGAGAAGGCCCTTCAAGCTATTTGGGGACATGGAGCGATCTCCCTGAAGCCGGGCATCATCAGATTCTCGCCTTGGACTCCTGGATTCAATCCGGATCTTCACAAAGCCACCTCTGCGCAGGTCTGGGTAAGATTCTACAATTTACCTTGGCAATTCTGGGATACCAGAATATTAGCTAGCATAGCAAGTGCTGTTGGTGTTCCTATTAAATTTGATAATAATACGGTTAATGGTGAATTTGGGCATTATGCCAGAGTGCTTATTGATGTTGAGTTATCTCGGGAGATTCAAGACAGGCTTAGAAATTACACTAATGATCAAAAGCAATGGGTATTCTTGGATTATGAGAATCTCTCGTTGTTGTGTGATACTTGTTCTTCTATTGGACATTCGTTAGCTGATTGTCGGAAAAATGTCACTGCTACTAAGCCGCAAGCTTAGTTGAATAAGGCAAAGCACATGACTTGGATCAGACCTAAGGTTACTGCTCCAGTAAACAAAGAGAAACGATCAGAGGCTGTGGATCCTTTGTAGGGAGGGAAAGCCTCAATTGATGCCTGTAACATTTCTAATACTCAACCCTTGCAATTGGTACTACACAAATCGGAAATGAATGGGAAGGAACCTGAAGAGGGATATAATAATGCCTGGGGTGATGTAGTGAAGAAGAAAGAGGAAATGCATCAGACTCGGAGAGATTTGAGGTGCGTTTACCGTCAGGCCTGCCAAAGGAGGTAAATTTTCTTCATGAATCTCTTGAATGGACACAGCACATGATTAGATCACATAACAGAGAATTATGTGCCGCGAATGAGTTTGCGGCTGAGAGCAGCGAATGGATTACATCTCGCAAGAAACCAAAAAGTAAATCCGACGGTTCTCGTCTGACAGGGCGAGTTCGATCTCCAACAAAATACACATGAATATTTTATATTGGAACTGCAGGGAAATCTCGAATCTGGGAACGCAGAGGGCCCTTAAACTGCTTTGTAGAACTAATCACCTGGATTTAATGTGCTTGGGTGAGCCTATGGTTTCTTTGAACAGTATTCCTGATCTTTTCTGGAATTCCCTTAGTCTGCAGCTAGTTGAGCAAAATAATAACAATTCACTTTGGGTTTTCTGTAAAATTGGATGCGATAATCGATGCTCCACGGTCATCAATCACGAGCAGCATGTGACTATCAGGTACAATCTATATCAAATTGATTATCAAATCTCCTTTGTTTATGGTAGTAACAATGCAGGCATGCACCGAATTCTGTGGGATTCATTGCTATCAATGGAAGCCTATGATAAAAGGCTTGTTCTTGGAGATTTTAACGCGGTAACTGGCGCCCATGAAAAAACGGGTAGAAGTCCTCTAGAGAGCAGTTGCCGTGACTTCAGAAATTTCATCCGAAATGGGGAGTTAACGGAAGTAGAAAGCTTAGGGCAGCAATACACTTGGACGAATAGTAGAAGGGGTGAGGATCACGTTGAATGTAAACTTGATAGGGCTTTGGTAAATGACAGTTTTATCGACAGTTGGGACAGATTATCTTGTTCAGTGCTTCCACGTACTAAGTCTGACCATTGCCCGATCATTCTCTCTTGCGATTCTGGCATTGTCAGAAAAAGCAGGTTTCGCTTTCTATCTATGTGGACGACGCACAGTTCTTTGCATAAATTTGTGGCTGATCACTGGAACTCCTGTAGTCTCTCTCTGCCGCCGGCACAGCTACTCTGCCATAAGTTGAAGACGCTAAGGCCTAAGCTTAGGGCTTGGAATAGGGAGGTTTTTGGCTCAGTTGATTGTAATATTGCTGCTGCTTTGACTAGACTTGAGGAAATTCAGAGATCAATTTCCAGTGAGGGTCTAAATGATGAACGCTTTGACCAGGAATCAGCAGCTCAATAGGATCTTGACTTGCAACTTCACAGACGAGAGCTTCTCTACAGGGACAAGAGCAGGGAAAATGGCTACAGGCTAGAGATCGCAACTCGGATTTCTTTCACAGGTCAGCTAAAATTAGAAAGGTTTAATCCTCCCTAAACAGCCTTCTAATTGATAGTTCAATTGTTAATGATGAACACGTAATAGCCCAGCATGTGGTCAGTTATTATGAAGATTTATTCACGGGTAGCATTCAACATGTGAACTATGAAGCTGTCAGCTCTGTTGTCCCGCACAGTGTGACCAGTGTTGATAATGATGCTTTTATCCAGAGACCTTCATGTGAGGAAATTCGTAAGGCTATTTTTAGTATGAATAAAGGCAGTTCGCCTGGCCCTGACGGTTTTGGAGGTATGTTTTATCAGCACTGCTGGGATATCGTTAAACATGATTTGTGTCAGATGGTAATAAGCTTTTTTGACTCCGGTTATATGCTGCCTGGTATGAATTCTAGCATCATTGCGCTCATTCCTAAGACGGAAGGTGCAAATGAAATTCAGCATTTCCGCCCTCTTGCAATGGGAAACTTTAATTATAAGATTATATCTAGGATCCTTGTTCACAAGCTTGCCCCGATTGCTTCTAAAATCATTTCTAACAACCATTTTGGTTTTATAGCGGGTAGAAGCATTCATCACTGCATTGCGGCGGCTTCTGAGGGAGTTAACATGCTTAAAAAGAAATGTTTTGGGGGGAACATGGCATTGAAAATTGATATCAGGAAGGCGTTTGACACCTTGGATTGGAACTTCTTATTGGCAGTCCTTGAATCCTTTGGGTTTTCTCTAACTTTTAGAAGTTGGATTCTGGAAATTCTGAGGTCGGCTAGAATCTTAATTGCTCTTGGGGGAGACATTAAGGGATTCTTTAGCTGCTCATGTGGTGTTAGACAGGGTGATCCGCTCTCTTCAGCGCTTTTTGGGTTGGCTGAAGATGTTCTCGGAAGATGGATTGCTAAGTTGGTTGATGAAGGCAGCTTTGAACCTATGATATACACTAGGGGAGCCTTATTTCCCTCTCATATTTTGTATACTGATGATTTGATGATTTTTGCTCGGGCCTCGACAAAGAACATGAATTGCATCAGAGACTTCTTTAACCTGTATGAAGCTTTCTCTAGACAGGCAGTTAATTGGAATAAATCCCACGTTATATTCGGCAATCATATTGCCCCCTTGGGCAGAAACAGTCTCTCTAATATCCTGGGCATCCAACAGGCCTCTCTTCCGATCAATTACCTGGGAGTTCCTTTGTTTCAAGGGGCACCGAAGGCTCGTTTCCTAAATCCGCTGGCTGACAAGTTTCTCAGCAAATTCAGTCTTTGGCGCGGACACTCTCTTTCGTTTGCTGGAAGGCTCGCCCTTATAAAATCGGCCCTGATAGGCACGCCGGTTCATTCTTTTCTCCTGTATCGCTGGCCTGCTGCCCTCATTTCGAGGATTAACAGAGCGGTTCGTAATTTTCTTTGGACTGGTGACATGGATCGCAGGAAACTTATCACGGTACCTTGGAAGGTCTGTTGTCAGCAGATAAGTCATGGGGGACTAGGCATTAAAAATTATAAGCTTTTCAACTCTGCTTTACTTGCTAAACTCAGTTGGGAGTTGCTCCAGGGTCATGGTTCTATCATTCAGTTGATTCGTCTCTGATTTCGCGAGGTATCTGGGCCACCCAAACAGTATATCTCAAATTCTTCCATTTGGTCCTCGTTGAGAGCTAATTTTGAAATGGTCAGAACTGCTTCGGTATGGTGGTTTAGGGAGGGCTGCAATCTGAACTTCTGGACTGATAGGTGGATTTTTCCAACCATAGAAGATCAGCTTGATATCCCTCGAAAGTCTCAAAGAAAATTGTATGATCCTATTCGAAATTACAGATCGCACTGGGACTGGACTAATCTGAACTCGCTTCCCGTTCAGGTTCAGATCATCGTTGATCAGATTGATGTGACGGATGAACATGACGAGTGTATTTGGAAGCCGTCGGATTCGGGGAAGCTAACTGCGAAGCTGTTTTACCTTGACCTTCTTCCGGGAACTCTAGTGAATTGGAGTAAATTCATTTGGAACTCATTCGTTCCTCCTAAGCGAGCCACTGTTTGTTGGAAATTGTTGCACGGGAAACTTCCAGTGCAATCACTTATTCAGTCTCGTGGTTTTGCCTTGGCCCAACGGTGTGAATTATGTCAACTGTATGAGGAAACTTCTTCTAATTTGTTTGTGTCCTGCAGGGTTGCCAAAGAACTTTGGAAATTGGTTTTTGAAATCTATATGATATCAGCGGCTGCTACAGCTTATGCTATGTTGATTTTTTCAATATGATCGCATTGGTCTGCGCAGGAGGAAAGGTTGGATTTTTGCGGTTGTAACTTACACTTGGTATATCCGAAATCGTGCCGTTTTTTACGGCGAGCTTCCTTCAATCCAAATTCTCAAACACAGGCTGTTGCACTTCATCAGGGAGAGTTTTATTTTTGACGCTACTGATTGTTGGTCCCTTGTAGGGTTGCAAGTATAGTTCCAAGGGGGGGTTAGGAACTATTTAAACTTTTTCGCAATTAGGGCAGTCTTCTTTTTCTAAGGAAAAAGGTTTTAACAGCGGCGCTGAGTAAACAGCAAGATACTGGCTTAGTCAACTGGTGACTAGGTCAGTTTCTTAGCTTGAATCAGAAGATAACACTTAGAGTCTATTCCTGAGCTCAGATGTTCAACACGCACAACTCAACTTGACCTCTTTACTTGGTCAGTTTTTGGTTATTTTAAGCAAGCAATATATATAAGGAGTTAAAGGTAAGAAATACTTTACTCAGCAGATTTGTCCAGGTTCGGCTTCTTCTAAGCCTACGTCCTGTCCCCGGAACACGTTCCGAGATTTCAAATCCTCTACTGAGCTCTTTAAAGGTAGAGCCTCAAACCTTTTACAATCTTAGCAACTGAGTATGACAAGAGTACCTTCCTCTATACCTCTACTCAATCCTAATCTCTCGCTGAGTACTATAACCGAGTACTCAGCCTCTCCTTTCTATCTCTAGAAATGATAAGTGTTTTGTCCTATACAATGATTTGCTAAGACACTTTAGACGATTGAAATAATCACTCTAGACTTTTACACAAATGTATGAATCGTAGTGTAAGATTTGGTTTGCTTCTTGCTTGCAGAACTTGTGTAGAAATTTGGTCAGCGTAATGGCTTGATCAAGTTCTGTATAGAATGAAGCTTCTGATGGCCCTATTTATAGAGACGTCTGGGCATCGGTCATTTCGAATTTCGAAATAACCGTTGGAGGGAAACGGCTTCCTGTCGTTGTCATCCTGACTTGCTCAGAGCTCTCGGCCAATCAGATTTATGTATCTTCTGTCCTCGGTCAGCTCAGCAGACTGTCTCTCCTTTTATGGTAAAGTCAACTAGACAGCATACTGTGTCGTCTGAACTTTACCCAAAGTAGAAATACTTTGTCTGGAAGTTTTCATTAGCCAGCTGCTGTCTTGTACGCTTTGTCGAGACTACTCAGCAGCTTCATCTTGAAGTTGTTCCCGAAGGTCTTCTAGATCCTTCTCTTGCTGAGTTGCGTTTTGTCCAAAGCGACAACGTTTTAACAAACACGGGCCGAGTTGTACTGAGTTGTTTGACTTGGGCCTTGACTTCCGTATTGGGCTTGGGCCTTTTAATTCTTGTGTCTTATAAACAATTTTAACTCAATATTGAACAAACACATTAGTAGAATAAATCAAAGCATTTAAACTTAGTGTGTTTAGAATATGTATTTCAATTATACTTAAACAATTTTGTCAAATCAAAATTATGTGGAAAGGTGTTTCAACAAACTCCCCCATTTTGATGTTGGCAAAACTATTCAGCGAGGAACTCAGTATTGAGCTCCCCCATGATAGTTGACCTAGTATAACTTAGCAAACTCCCCCGTAAGGGTTGAGCTACTGACTTAGTTTTACTCTAAACATTTAACGGTTTGATCGAGTAAGTCTAAGGTCAGTTTTCAGATATAGGTCAGCTTATTCAACATATTCTATTTACTCAGTATTAAGCGGAAGGTTTAATCATTTAGAGTGCGCTGAGTAATTTGTTGGTTCAATGAGTTTTATAAGACAATGTTTTATAAACATATAGGTCAATGTCAAACATGTTATCAGCATTTGATTCAGTCAACAAGATTTATAAGTAATAAACATAGCTGATTTAATTGAAGTTACATAATGACTCAGTACACAGTATAACATATATCATAACTCAGGAATAGAATTAAAGATGCAGATATGATATATTGATAGTAGTCAGTGTTTACACAACAAAACTTATAGATAAGGCATATAGATTACATCTGACTTAGTCTATACTGAGCTAGCCTATCTATTTCTTTTTCTTGTGTTGAGACTGACTTCGCTCATGCTGAGCTCTAGCTGCTTGTTCTTTCTCCCCCGTTTTGTCAGCATCAGGAGGAGGAAGTCTGAAGGCATCAATTAAGACAGCTCGAGTCAGTTCTTGAGACAGCGCCTTGAGTTTCTCAGCGCTTTCATTGACGCCGTCAAAAATTGCAACTCCATCAGTGGATACCTCTTCGGGTATGTTGAGTTCAGCAGCACTGATCATGTTGACGTTAAACGCCTGAGCTTTGCCTTGCCAGATGAGTGCTTCAGTAAGACCAGCAAAGACTTGGTGAAAGGTTTTTAAAAGGGCGGTGTCGTAATACTGATGTTGAATATTGGTATGACGAATGTGGTTGAAGGTTTGGCGTGTGATAGACAGCATCTTATTCTGTTTCATTACGTCAGTATCCATCTCTTGCTTATTCAGATTTAGCAAGCGAATAGCCTCACCAATTTGCTCCACTGAGCACTGATTGTAAGAAACCATTTGCTCATTTATCTTGAGTTGCTCGGTGTGAAGCTGAGCAAAGAGCATCTTGATTTCAGATGAAGTGGCATAGTCGGTGTTCACAGCTGACAATTTCTGAACTTGTTATTGTAAAGAGTTCAAGTGTTGCACAGTTGTCAGCTGGATCTCAGCCAGATTGGCGATTGAATCCTGCTTAGCTTGTTGTGCTTGAAAAGAAATGATGACGTTCAGCAAGTCCTTGAGTCCCTTAACTTCGTTGAGAAGCTGAGTGACCAGGGAGAGCTGAGTAGTCTCAATAGATGAGGACCCAGCAGCAGGAGGAGTGGAATGTTGAAGGTCTCTGATCAACGTTTGCACTGAGTCAATGAGCTTTTTGCCGGACTCAGTGGCATTCAAATAGCTTTGAGAGCCTTCAGGGACATCAGTGTGACCGGAAGGAAGAGGAGTGAAAGGAGTGACCAGGTCAGTGACTGGAATAGTGTTTTCAATTTGCACTTGAGTTTCAGATATAGTTGATTGATCGGCAGATAGATGAGTTGGAGAAGTAGTAATACGAATACTGTCTGTGCTGACGGGGGCAGAAGTGTGTGGAGTCAGCACCATGCTTGTAGAAATAGCATTCACAGTAATCGGCTCAACCTGACTGGTTGAGGTGGCAGAAGCATTTTGGTCGGCATGTTCCTGTTGAGAAGAAACAGAGGCTTGCTTTTCTAAGGATGCTGAAGCAGTAGAGGTTTGTTGTCGTTTGAAAAATTTCAGCTTAACAGTAGATGGGTCCTTAGTTGGCTTTGAAATAACAAAGTCAGGAAGAGTTGGTGGTGGCACAGGAGGTTCACTGATAGTCTTCTCACTGGCCTTAACCAATTTTCTTCTTCTTCGTGGTGGAGTGTTACCATGAATAGCATCTCCTGAGTGGGAAGGAGAAGATTCGTGTTGCTCATCATTAGGCTGGTCAGCTTGCACTTGGACTTGATCAATATTGTGTTGGTCAAGTACTTGCTCTTCTTTAACAGCATGCTCAGTCTTATGTTCGCTAGCTGTCTCCTCAGAGTCCTCAGCATCATCCTGGCTGTTGGCCTCTTCTTCTTCTTCTTCTGTACTGTCACCATCAAGTTCTTCCTCAACTTGTGAGATGAAATGATCATCCTGTTGTACCTCATGTTCGTCATGCTCAGCTACTGTACCTTGACACTGGGTGAAGTGAGAGTCACCAGGTACAACAAAGTCTGTAGGTATGGCGTTGAGGGGAGTCAGTGTAGAAGGCTTCTGCTTCTTCTGAGGTTGCTCAGTAGTTTCCTCAGTTCCAGGCTCACCTTGCCTGCTTCGTTTCTCAGCTGACTTACCAGCTGACTTCTGCCTTTTAGCTGGAGACTCAACATTTTTGGAAGGAGTCTCAGCAGTTTTTCTTTTTCGGGAAGCTGGGGCCTTAGTCCTTTTCCCTTTCTTTGGCACAGCAGTTCCCTCAGCTTGCTGTTCAGCAGCAGCAGCTTTACCTTTCTTCAAAGGCTGTCTGAATTTTAATACTCTCAGCGAAGCCGCTGTGATCTCAGATCCTCGAGTCTTCTCCTCACCTTCAAGATCAACTTTGTGGTCAATTAGGATTCTGGTGATGATCGATCCTAGCCTCAGTGTACCAGAGCTGCGTAGGAAGCCAGCGACAAGAAAAACTGGCATATTGATTGGTTTATACGTCAGCATATGCCAGATGAAGCATTGTTCGAAGTTCGTTGCTGAGGTAGTACAGTTGATCTTTGGGTAGATGAAATAGGTCAGCAGATAATGAGCCATCTTCTGGTGCTGACCCATAGATGAAGCTGAGACTTCTCCTGAGTGACCCTCAGGTTTGCAGAAGTTGACCTCGTACCCAGTACCATCCTGATCTCCAGATCTTCTCAGCCTTGCTCCCTCAGTTTTTAATTTGAGCAACTTTCCTAAGTAGAGAGGGTTGATAAAGATGGTTTTCTCTTTCACCACTGTACACAGATAGTCAGTGTTGTCATTTGCAACGCGGAGGTTGTGGTAAAACTCCCTTACCAGGTCAGGATAGGTGTCATCCCTAATCGAAAATAGCTCCGTCCAGCCATTTTGTGAAATCCACTCGCAGAAGGGTTGTTCGTTTTGTATGAAGGTTTCAAATACCCATCTTGAGGGCTCAACTTTCCATTCACGGACGTTTTCGAAAACCTTGGTATAGGTCCTAACTTTTTCAGGCTTTCCCTGCCCAGCTTTTCCTTTGCTGGGTGTTGGAGGATTTTTTGTAGGTTCATCGGAGCTAGGTTTAGAGTGACCAGCGCCGGAGATGTTGAGAGAAATCCTAGTCATTGTTGAAGATTTGAGAGCTTAGAGGGGTTTTTAGAGAGAAAGAATTTCTTTGCCAGAGAGTTCGATAAGCGTAAAGAATAAAAATGGGGAATTACCCATTATTTATAGAGGTGAGAAATGGATCTTATCGAATCCATGTGTCAGTTTTGCCTCGGGATTGTGAATCGACAATAATCCTGGCATTTATGACACATTCGGCGCGTACGTCATCCTAGGTGGCTATACGCGTGCTTTTGCAATTATTCTAACGGATATAACGCTCAGCGTTTAGAATACTAATTGTTTGATATTCTGAGTGGTCAATATTGCATAATGGGATGATTTCTAAGTTTAAGTTTAAACTAACTTACTCAGTGTGCAAGTTTACTCAGTATTTGCTGGTTAATTAATTTCAATGAGTACACAGCAAAAACAATCATTCAGCATGGTAATTCACTCAGCATGCATATTCATTTAGTTCAGGAATTTACTGAAGAGGATTAAACATACCAATAGCTTCTCTCAGTATGCTGAACTGCTCACGAGCCAGTGGCTTCGTGAAGATATCCGCAAGCTGTTCGTCCGTTGGGACAAAGGTCAGCTTGATCTCACCTTTGAGTACATGGTCTCTAATGAAGTGATGTATGATGCTGACATGCTTCATTCTGCTGTGTTGAATTGGGTTCTTTGAAAGATCAATTGCACTTTTGTTGTCACATTTGACTTCAATTGTCTTCGTTTGAACACCATAGTCTTCAAGCTGTTGCTTAATCCATAGGACTTGAGCAACACAATGACCAGCAGCAATGTACTCAGCTTCAGTGGTAGACAAGGCTACTGACGCCTGCTTTTTGCTGAACCAGGATACAAGACAGCTTCCTAAGAAGTGACATCCTTCAGAGGTGCTTTTACGTTCCAGTTTATCCCGTCCATAGTCAGGGTCAGTGTATCCAATGAGTGTGAAATCATGAGTATTGGGATACCATAAACCTGCGTTCACTGAGCTTTGCAAATATCTAAGGATTCTTTTTACAGCAATGTAATGAGATTCCTTAGGGTTAGATTGATATCTAGCACAGTAGCATACTGAAAACTGAATGTCCGGTCTACTGGCTGTTAAGTAAAGTAGAGAGCCTATCATACCTCGATATAATTTGCTGTCTACTGACTTACCATTCTCGTCAGCGCAGAGGACAGTGTCAGTGCCCATAGGAGTGGATATTGGCTTGCAATTCTCCAAGTCATATTTCTTTAATATCTCCTTGGCATATTTGGCTTGACTGATGAAGATGCCATTCTTTCCTTGTTTAATTTGAAGACCGAGGAAGAAGTTGAGTACTCCCATCATGGACATTTCAAACTCAGTCTGCATTTGTTTGCTAAACTCCTTGCACATTGATTCATTAGTTGCACCAAATATTATATCATCAACATAAATTTGGGCCAGCAGGGTATCTTTACCCTTTCTCTTAATGAATAAGGTTGTATCAGCTTTACCCCTGACGTAATTTCTAGTCAGCAGGAAACTGGTCAGCCTCTCATACCAAGCACGTGGTGCTTGCTTGAGGCCGTACAGAGCCTTTTTGAGTTTATAAACGTGGTTATGGAATTTATGGTCCTCAAAACCTGGAGGTTGATTAACATAAACCTCCTCGTTTATAACTCCATTAAGAAATGCACTTTTGACATCCATTTGGAATAATTTAAAGTTCATGTAAGATGCATATGCACATAGAATTCTAATTGCCTCTAGCCTTGCCACTGGGGCAAAGGTTTCACCGTAGTCAATACCTTCTTGCTGATTGTAGCCGTGAGCTACAAGCCTTGCTTTGTTCCTGACTACATTCCCTTGTTCATCCATCTTGTTCCTGAAGACCCATCTTGTTCCAATGGTCTTTTGACTCTTTGGATGAGGCACTAGCTCCCATACATCGTTTCTTCTGAATTGATCGAGCTCCTCTTGCATTGCGTTCATCCAGAATTCATCGTACTCAGCTTCAGCGAAATTCTTTGGTTCCTGAACTGAGACGAAAGCAACATTGCTGAGGTACTTCCTGAGTTGATTCCTCGTCATCAGGGTATTCCCAGCAGAATCAAGGATCGCACTTTCTGAGTGCCCTCTTGGGATCCTTATCTCTTTAGGTAGATTCATGTCTTGTGCTGTCTGTGTTTCAACAATCTCTGCAGAAGTAGATGGGTCAGTAAAAGTAATCTTAGGTTCACTCTTACTCTTGGTCAGCCTTTTAGTGAATGACTCAGTAGCTGGTTCTTGGTCAGCGGTGGTTACTGAGTGTGGATCATCTTCGGTCAGCGACTGGTATCTACCTGCAGGGTTAGTTTCATCGAACTCTAGATGTACTGACTCTTCTAAAACTTGAGTTCGCTTATTAAAAACTCTGTATGATTTGTTGTTTGTTGAGTAGCCCAAAAAGATAGCCTCATCAGCTTTTGAGTCAAACTTTGCTAAGCTATCTTTGGTATTTAAAATAAAACATTTACAGCCAAAGGCACGAAAGTATCCAATATTGGGCTTTCGTCCTTTCCAAAGTTCATAGGGGGTTTTCTTGAGTATAGGTCTAACTAGAGCCCCATTAAGAATATAGCACGCTGTGTTAACAACCTCTCCCCAAAAATACTTTGGAAGCCTATGCTCATCCAGCATTGTCCTGGCTATTTCAACCAGAGTTCTGTTCTTCCTTTCAACAACCCCATTTTGTTGAGGTGTTCTAGGAGCAGAAAAATTGTGGTCAATGCCGCTGGCTTCATAGAATTCAACAAACTTTTGGTTTTTGAATTCTCCACCATTATCTCTACGGATGTGAGCTAATTTTAGGTCTTTTTCAATTTTTCTAACCAAATTTGAAAATGTCTCAAAGGTCTCATCCTTGCTGGTCAGCAAGATGACCCACGTGTACCAAGAGAAGTCATCTACAATGACCAAGGAAAATCTTCTTCCACCCAGACTCAACGGCTGGACTGGACCGAAGAGATCCAAGTGTAGTAACTCTAACGGACGCTTAGTTGAGACAATATTTTTGCTGTGAAAAGATTGTTTGGTTTGTTTTCCAGCTTGGCAAGCGTGGCATAATTGATCTTTTTCAAATTTAAGTTCAGGCAGTCCCTCAACCAATTGCTTTCTTGCTAGTTTGGCCAGAAGGTCCATGCTTACATGACCAAGTCTCCTGTGCCATAGCCAGGAATTCTCTTCCTTTGATACTAAGCACACAGTTTTTGAAAAAATTTTCTCTAAGTCTAGCATAAAGACATTATCTATGCGAGGGGCAGTTAAGATTAACTCATTTGTTTTACCCTCGTATATTTTACATACAGTAGCATCAAATATAACTTTTCTCCCATTGTCACATAGCTGAGCTATGCTGAGTAAGTTATATTTGAGTCCGCTGACTAGGGAGACAGATTCAATAGTAGGATTACCTCCGATGGTTCCTGACCCTACTATCTTACCCTTCTTGTTGTCTCCAAAACTTACGCTCCCTCCTCATTTACGCTCAAACGTGATGAACTGAGTTTCATCACCCATCATATGACTTGAGCATGCACTGTCAACATACCACATCTTTGACTTCTCAGCACATCTCAGGCTTACCTGCATTGTAACTAGTTACTTTTAGGTACCCAATTCTTTTTGGGTCCTTGCTTGTTAGGTGCAACAGGTAAAGCATCATATTTTATTTTATGGCGGCATACATGGACAGTATGGCCATTCTTTCCACAGAAGTCACAACTGACCTTCTGTTTAGGATGTTTCACTAACTTGTCAGCACCCCAGTGCTGAGCGTGCCAGCACACCTTAGTGGTGTGTCCTTTCTTCCCACAAAAGTCACACTGGACTTTTCGCTGGGGATTCCATCTCTGCTGAGTACCTTCGTACTGAGTTCTCAGAGGACTGTTTCTTTTATTTGGAACCTTTAGTTGGTTCTGGATAGTTGTGACATCCTTTCTCAGTTTCTTTGAAACTGATTGGACTTCAGAGACAGACTCATGTATGATCTTCATGTTATCATGCAGAGTTGAATTGTCCTGAAGAAGGAATCTGAGGTCACTTAGTTTGACCTCTTCCACTTCGTCACAGCGCCTGCTGAGTGCTCTAACTTTCTTATTACACTTCTTGACAAGTGTGTAGAGATCACTCAGGGCATTAACCATATCGTTTCTGAGCTGGGGAAGAGTAATTACCTCATTTGATTGCTCTTTGTCATCTGATGCGACGGATAGGTCAGCATGCTCAGAGACGCACGGCTCAGCAAGTTCATCAGCCATGAAGCATATCTTCGCTGACTCGGTGGCCTCAGTTTCTGTAGATGAAGACTCATCACTGTCGCTCCATGTAGCCACCATTGCCTTTTTGCCGTTCTTCTTGTCTTTCCTCAGTGTGGGGCAGCTTGACTTAATATGGCCGGTTTGATGGCACTCAAAGCATGTAATGGGCTTTGAGCTGTCCTTTTTGTATTTGCTGTCGCTTGAGTCAGCTTTATACTTATCAAACTTTCTATAAGGCTTCTTAGAGTATTTGTCATTCTTCCTGAATAGCCTTTTCATCTTCCTTGTGAACATGGCCATCTCCTCATCATCAGTTGAGCTCCCGTCAGTGGAGTCAGCTTTCATGACAAGGGATTTCTGCTTCTTGTCTTCAGATTTTTCCTTCACCTCAAAGTTTTTCATAGATATCTCATGGGTCAGCAATGAACCGATGAGTTCGTCATATTTGTAGGTGGTTAAATCCTGAGCTTCCTCAACAGCTGTTTTCTTTGCTTGCCAGTCTTTAGGAAGACTCCTGAGTATCTTTTTGACTTGTTCTTCCTCAGTGAAGATTTTCCCAAGTCTCTTGAGCTCATTAATGATGTTGGTGAACCTTGCATTCATGTCTGAAATGCCCTCATCATTGTTCATCTCGAACAGCTCGTACAGTCTCATCTGCTGATTCACCTTAGACTCATTTACTTTATTGGTTCCCTCGTAGGTGACTTCCAGCTTTTTCCAGATCTCTTGTGCCGACTCACAACCTGAGATTTTATTATATTCTGCAGCATCGAGCGCACAGTGAAGCATATTGATAGCCGAAGCGTGATTTTGAAGCTTCTTAAGATCATCCTCTGTCCATTTGGCCTCAGCTTTTACAACTGTTTGGCCAGCCACAACTTCGACAGGTACAAATGGGCCTTGGACTATAGATAGCCAGGCACTCATGTTTGTAGCCTGAATGAAATTTTTCATCCTATTCTTCCAGAAGGTATAGTTTGACCCGAATAATAGGGGAGGCCTAGTAATGGACAGCCCCTCAGGCAGTATCTGAGTTGTTTGGTTTCCAGGGAGAAACTGAGTGCTGTTTTCGCCCATGGTAGGGATCAGCTCAAGGTTGTTAGACCTTTTACAGTGAGCTTTTAAGCTCTGATACCACTTGTTGGTCCCTTGTAGGGTTGCAAGTATAGTTCCAAGGGGGGGTTAGGAACTATTTAAACTTTTTCGCAATTAGGGCAGACTTCTTTTTCTAAGGAAAAAGGTTTTAACAGCGGCGCTGAGTAAACAGCAAGATACTGGCTTAGTCAACTGGTGACCAGGTCAGTTTCTTAGCTTGAGTCAGGAGATAGCACTTAGAGTCTATTCCTGAGCTCAGATGTTCAACACGCACAACTCAACTTGACCTCTTTACTTGGTCAGTTTTTGGTTATTTTAAGCAAGCAATATATATAAGGAGTTAAAGGTAAGAAATACTTTACTCAGCAGATTTATCCAGGTTCGGCTTCTTCTAAGCCTACGTCCTGTCCCCGGAACACGTTTCGAGATTTCGAATCCTCTACTGAGCTCTTTAAAGGTAGAGCCTCAAACCTTTTACAATCTTAGCAACTGAGTATGACAAGAGTACCTTCCTCTATACCTCTACTCAATCCTAATCTCTCGCTGAGTACTATAACCGAGTACTCGGCCTCTCCTTTCTATCTCTAGAAATGATAAGTGTTTTGTCCTATACAATGATTTGCTAAGACACTTTAGACGATTGAAATAATCACTCTAGACTTTTACACAAATGTATGAATCGTAGTGTAAGATTTGCTTTGCTTCTTGCTTGCAGAACTTGTGTAGAAATTTGGTCAGCGTAATGGCTTGATCAAGTTCTGTATAGAATGAAGCTTCTGATGGCCCTATTTATAGAGACGTCTGGGCATCGGTCATTTCGAATTTCGAAATAACCGTTGGAGGGAAACGGCTTCCTGTCGTTGTCATCCTGACTTGCTCAGAGCTCTCGGCCAATCAGATTTGTGTATCTTCTGTCCTCGGTCAGCTCAGCAGACTGTCTCTCCTTTTATGGTAAAGTCAACTAGACAGCATACTGTGTCGTCTGAACTTTACCCAAAGTAGAAATACTTTATCTGGAAGTTTTCATTAGCCAGCTGCTGTCTTGTACGCTTTGTCGAGACTACTCAGCAGCTTCATCTTGAAGTTGTTCCCGAAGGTCTTCTAGATCCTTCTCTTGCTGAGTTGCGTTTTGTCTAAAGCGACAACGTTTTAACAAACGCGGGCCGAGTTGTACTGAGTTGTTTGACTTGGGCCTTGACTTCCGTATTGGGCTTGGGCCTTTTAATTCTTGTGTCTTATAAACAATTTTAACTCAACATTGAACAAACACATTAGTAGAATAAATCAAAGCATTTAAACTTAGTGTGTTTAGAATATGTATTTCAATTATACTTAAACAATTTTGTCAAATCAAAATTATGTGGAAAGGTGTTTCAACACTGATGTCCGTCCACCACCTGCTCCTGATTTGTCATTGTGTGTTGGCTAACGCCGCCTTCTCTCTGGTTGAAAGTAAATACGGATGGAGCAGCAAGCTCTTCAGGCAATGCCGGGGCAGGGGGTATCTTTCGCAATAATAGGGGCTTCGTGGTTGGATGCTTCGCTTTCCCCATCCAATGTGCTCCTGCTCATATTGTAGAGCTTAAAGCAATTGTGTTTGCTGTCGAGGCTGCGTGGGAGAGAAATTGGAGAAAAATCTGGATAGAATCTGATTCAAGCTATGCTGTGAACTTGCTCAACAATAACCGGTCTAATGTCCCGTGGAGAATCAAAAGAGACTGGCAATCCTGTTTAGCACGGCTATCTACTATGACCTGGAAAGCTACTCATATTTTCAGAGAGGGTAATCAGGCTGCGGATCGGCTGGCTAGTCACGGTCAATCTGCCTCTTCTCCTTGCTAGTGGAGCACGGCTCCTCATTTCTTTCAGGCACTTGTGTTTGACGACCTTTGCAATGTAGCCCATCTTCGTTTTTTGTAACTTTTCCTTCTCCCTTTGTACTTTTTCGTTTTTTTAATAATATTCGGGTTGATGGCGGTGCTGGGGGTGCCAACATAGTTGGGATGTCCGGTCTGCCTTCGCGTCCCAACCTTCATTCAAAAAAAAGTCTCTCATAAGTTTATCTCAATTTTTTTTTATCAAATTGTCTAAAATATTTATTGTGTTACTAACATAGTTACAAACAACAAACCAAAAATGTACGAAACAGTTTCAATTTATTGACAAAAATGTTTGGAAGATCTGGTGTCACAGTTAAACAGCATTTTCAAATTTTCGATGATGTGTGGCTAAAATTGATCTTGCTTGAAAACGTTAGAGTTAAATTTATGTAATTGCATATGTTAGGGTTAACATTTCTACTAAAACGTTAGAATTTGATTTTACACTTATAATATATGATATAAAAATAACTTTGTTATTGTATAACAAATAGGCAACCTTATTTTATACTCCATCATCCAATGGTGAAAACACACAAAGTAATCATAACCTCTACCTATAAATACATATTAGAAGAGAACATGTCTGGGTCATTTTCAAAAATAATTAGGAAAAAGTACAAAAATAAACCTTGTGGTTTAGGTCATTTTCAAACGTACACTATGTGGTTTAAAAATTGACAAAAAAAAGTACCTTGAGGTTGATTCCGTTAGCAAACACAGTTAAAATTGACTAACGGTGTTAAAAAAAAGTCAAAAGTCAAAGAGAAAAGGGAAAAGAGTTGCTTTTGTCTTTATATTTATTTATTTTATAAATTAACCTCATTATTATCTAATTATTACAAACAAAACCCAAAATTAAAAATAAAAATCAAATATATTATCTTCTACATATCTCTCTAATCTTTTCTTTTTCTTCTTCTTTCTCTCTTTTCTCTCCTCTTTTTTAATTTCTCTCTCATCACCACCACCACCAACTTGCATAAAATTAACAAGAGCGGTTAGTTTTATGTATGTTAGTGAAAAGTGGACTTATCCACCCTCATTTCTTATCGATATTCTTTGTGCTGATTTTAGTTAATAAAGCTTTGTTTCTTTAAATAAAAACTTATTTCTTTATTTAAATGAATTAAATAGGAGAAAGTTAATTATACAAAAAATATGTTTTGTCACTGTATTAATTACTTTACCAATATTATTAAAATTCCATAATTCTCAAACTATGAAATCATAGTGTTTGTTTTTCAACCTTTCATTAATAGTATAAGCTAATTTCTATTAATTGTTTGTTTTTTTCTCTAATTTATGAAAATTGGTCTCTTTAGTTGGAGCCTTATCGAAATGGAATCGGTTGCTTCTTTTTATTAGATTCTAAAACCCATAAATCATGCCATTTTTTAGTAATAATCACCAATAATAGTATAGTATCAAGATTCATTATTGATGCCTAATTAAGAATTTATTTAGTACTAATGGTATTACTATTTGTCAAAAATATTACTGGTTGACCAGAAGAAAATGTTAGGAATTGGAAATTAATAAAAAAAATTCAATGAAAAGATTCAATATAAGTCTCTCTGTACCTAAATACTAATAGGTAGGGACCTGATAGGGGTCAAAAACTCCTATCTTTTAGTACGGTTTTAGGGACTATTTTGTATCTTTTATTTTATTTTTATTTACTTTAATAGCAAGATAATTGTTTTGTCAATTTTAGGTTTTTAAATTACTTTTTAGTTTTTTATTAAATATTCCTAACTTTTGTCAAGTATTTTGTCACTTTTAATAAATTAATCTCTATATGTTATTTTGAGCTTTATCTGTACCCAAAATTAAGAAATTAACCTACCAAAAATAAATCAAATTTGACTTGGTAATTAAAAAATGATTTTTGGTAGGATAATTAATTAATTTTGGGTGAATTATCTAAATAATATTTTATGAGATTATGTGCAGATTTTTAGAGATAAAGGTGGAGATTTTTAAGGATCAGAATCAAAGACCCACTCGGCGCATCAAATGCAAATAAAAGTCATGCAGAATATTTTGGCACATTTTTAGGGATTATCTTTGGGCTTTTTGTATTTAAATAATTAGATTTTTTATCCCCAAAGATAAATTAATTAGATAATATTTGGAGAGTTATTTTTCCATTAGAATGGCTTTTTATTAATTAGTCTTTCATTAGGAAAGCTTTTTATTAATTTGTCTTTTATTAGGAATAAGTTTTATTAATTAGTTTTCCATTAGGAATAAGTTTTAGTTTTTCATTATAAATAGTTCCATTTGTTAGGAATTATTGTCATCTTTTTAACTTTGTAAAAACCCTAGCTTCCACCTTGAGAAATCCTCTCCACCTCCTCCATCTCCTTCGAACTCCATTGAAGACACCTCCGAAGCTCCGTTCATCGAGGATTGCTCAAGTTCCATCCTTAAGTCCTAGGAAGACGCCTGCATTGGTAGACAAATTCCCTGAAAGGGATTTTTCTTCTCTTTTATATTCTGTCTAGCCTCTGATCCATGTTATGAATCCTAGGCTCATTTTATCTCCGTGACAATACTTTTCATCTTTAATATATATTATAGTTTTGTTTATTCAATTGTTCTATTGCTTAAATCTTTGTCTTACGCTTTGTCTGATTGGTTTAACTCATTCGATAATCCCAAAATTAAGTTGGCACATATTGCGAGTTGAATCTGACCTAGTTAGTGCCTATAGGATTGACGACCCTATAGAATATTAAGTCCAAATTGCTGAGTCTTAGAGCTAGTTTCGGCCTTACAAGGGAATCACGAACTAGGTACCTCAGGAGGATAGGTAGGGTTAATCGCCTCGGACACAAGTGACTTAGATTAGGCTTCAATTCTGTTGTCTAAATAATCTATTTTCATTATTATCGTACCACCTCATGTCCCTTCGGGTAATTACATTCGTAAAAGATCACCTATAGGAGTAGAATAATTTAGATAGGAGTAGAAGTAACTTAATTAAGAGTAGGTTAACTTAATCAAAACCAATTCAAACCCCTCACAGCCTAGATAACACCTGAGACCAAGTAGCTCGATACTTGCAGTAATAAATCATGTGGATTCGATACCTGGACTTGTCCAGATTTTATTACTTGATAACGACGGGGTACATTTATCCCTTAGTGAGCCTTACGGTACCGACGCCGTGAGGCGCACCAAGTTTTTGACCCCTATCAGGACCCAACAATACTCATTCGATTTTTCACACATGGAAGATCCAAGTCTTCTAATATTTTCTTTAAATAAAAGAATTTATTTTAATTGACAAGTGTCAACATATATATAGAGGCTCTTTGTATTTTTTTTTATCAACAACAAAAGGCTTATATTAATAGTAACCGAAATTACCATTATTCATAATACAAGGAAAAACACAAATAGGGAAATCTTCAATAAGAATTTCCAAATGATTAAGAGAACGAGCCCAAGCCGCTAATTTATGTGCAACCGTATTCGCTTGTCGCCTTTCAAACACAAATCCAATAGATCCAAAATCGTAGGCTGTCTCAAGCACATCACCAATAATAACCCCCAACCAATTTGTCAATTTTTATGGGAATTTTAGCAGTTGTATTATCGAAAGCGAATCAGATACAACGATGATTGTTCGATATCCACAGTCACAAGCAATTCTTAAAGAAAAGAGAATTGCTAATAAAATCATGGTATGTCTAACATATAGGATTTTGTACTAGGTCTTGGTTCCCCAACTCATCTAAATGACCTTCCACTCACAAACTGACAAGTGTCTCACATTTCCAAATAATTAAAGAAAAATCCAATAATCATATTCATATATCAGAAAAGAAACATTTGTCATCAGTTCTTCTTCCAAGTTTGTTTGACGCAACCAAAATACATTGCAGTCACCGCCGTCTATCTCCCCATCGATCACTGATTCACTGATGTAGTTAATTCTTAACCCGCCCCAACCATCTCGTATAGCTCACTCCAGCTGTACCACAAATTACTCTCTCTTTCTCTCTATGTACCCTCTCTTTCTCATGTCTTTGAAATTTCCTCTTCCTCTCTATAAAAATTCGAAATTGGAGATGATGACCATGTCGTCCATTTACCTGTTGTTTTGTTAGCTTTTCTTCTTCCTTGAATTCAATAAGGGTTATCTGACAATAAGCTGCGTACATTAAGGAGAGAGGGAAAATGAGAGGTCTGATTTTGTTTGGAAGAAATAAACAAGGAGAAAGGATTGGTGGTGCAGAATTTGGTTGCTATTGTAAATGAAATAGCTTCTATTTCGTTGTTAAAAAATAGCTTCTATTTCTAATTATAGGAGTATGGTTAATGTTAGGCATGAAATTGACTTAGTTTAACATAATATTTATATGAGAATTTGGGTGTTTTTACATTATATTGCAAGATAAAGGACTGATTAATGTCTTTTTTATAGGTGAGCATTGATAAAAGCCAAACTCGCTGGAAACAGCTTGTTTCGCTACCGCCAAGAAGGAGTGGAGCCTTATTTTGATCCAGCGGTTAAACGCCGGATACTCAATGATGGACAGCGACAGATCAGAGGTGGCAGAGGCAGAGCAGTAGGTGGAAAAGTGTTAAGGTGGCATTACTCAAAGAAGCAAGATGGCATGAAGTATCGACCCTTGAGTGTTCAAGGGTCAAAAAGGATTCCGAATCATTTCAATTTATTTTTGTTTTAGTATTAGTTGACTTAATTTCTGAAAAGGTACTTGACTTGTACCAATTTTTTCCCTGTCTTTCTCCTTTAAGTAGGCGTAGCGAAGGAAAGATATGGAGTTCAGATAGTTTTAGTTTTCATAGAATAGACAAGTTATTTTAGTAACAGCTTTAGATTAGAGCTCCAATGGATTTTCTCGTTGTATCAAGAACAACTGATTACTCACTACTCGATATGAGTGAGTAATCCATTTTGAATGGGCAAGGCCAGTCCGGGCCAGTAATGTAAGTTTTATATCGTTTTAATGAATGTGTAGTATTTTGCCAATGTTGTGATTGATGAGGGTTTAACTTCTTTGCCTCGGCATTTATGCATGTGATAGATGAATGTTAGGACACTGCTTGTATCTTCACTGATATCTCTATTAATCTCGCAACCTCGAAGCAGGCCTGTTAGATGGTTGTGTCGAGGGTTTTCTTAAATAGAAATGCAGCTTCGATCTTAATGCGAGAACGAACATATCTTTAGGACGCTAAAGGTTCTAGTAAATCTCAGGAAGTTAAGAACACACGAAAGTTGACTTAAGCGGGCATTAAAGCTGACACTTTGGCTTCATTGGCATCATCACTAATTCGTTGGAATGTTATAAGACTTAACACAACCTGTTCGGCAGTGCCTAGCCTGTTCTATCTTTTAAACTGTCTTCTATTTGTTATATCTTTTATAACTTAGCAAACTGTTGTTTTAAACTATCACACTCAACCAATCATTCCTACCAAGAAGATACCTTTACGCACACACTCTGTTCAGCAACGATTTTCTCATATCATTTTGATCTCAATCCCTGTGGATACGATACTTGATTTATCACTTTATTACTTGTATCTAGTACACTTGCTAGAGTCACATCAGAGGACAACAAGTTTTTGGCGCCGTTGTCGGAGATTAAGCAACAAAATTTATCTGAAATTTCTGTGAAACAGGGTGTTTTAATCCGTTTGCTAAGGCGTGCAGGAAACAAAGAAGTTCTTAACCTGTTTATGCGTAGAGCTGGACCTCCTGTTTTTCCTATCGATCTCGAATTAGAGAGGACATGTAGACGAAACATAGCGGGAGCTCGACGTGCTAGACAGAGAGAAAGACAAAGAGAAAGAAAAATGGCTGGAAGGGTACCACCCGAACAACCAGTTCAACCAAACCAAGAAGAAGAAGGAGAGAATAACAACCCTCCTGTTATGCGAATCAGAGACTATTCGAGGCCAACCACAGAGGGACATTCCTCATGTATCGTGTTACCCAACGAGGGGAACAACATGTTCGAGGTGAAAGGGTCCATGATACAGATGATCCAGGCCTCAGAACAATTTAATGGGTTTCAATCTGAAGATCCAAATGGGCATATTCAAGCATTCATCACGTTGTACAACACATTCAGATCGAACAGAGGTGTTTCTGACGATGTTATCAGACTGAAGCTGTTTCCTTTCTCCCTAAGGGATAAAGTGAAGAACTGGCTAAGAAATTTACAGCCAGGAACAATCACAAGTTGGGAAGAGATGGCGCGAGCTTTTCTGATGAAATATTTCCCACCTCGACAGGCCATAAAACTGAGAAATGAAGTGTCTCGATTCATACAAGAAGAGGATGAGTCGCTGGCAGAAGCCTGGGAGAGATATAAAGAGTTATTGAGAAGGGTGCCAAATCACGGTATCCCTATGTGGATGCAAGTGCAAAATTTCTACAATGGTGTGACCAACATTTACAAAATTCAAATCGAATCCATTGCTAACGGTAATCCATAAGATCTTGAGCCACAGGCTTTGTATGACCTTATTGAGAAGGTAGTCAGCACAAGTTACAACTGGCACTTAGCCCGAAGCGAATGGAAGAAGATGGGAAATGATGATGTTGTGTCAAAACTGACAAGTCAGGTAGAACAGCTTGCTCGACAGCTGGGAAAGATAAATGTGTCTTCGATACACAATGAACCACCATTCAATGACATTTGTGATTTTTGCGGAGGAGCTCATTTCAATATAAATTGTCCCGTAGTTAAGTAGGGAAAGAGCGCACAGGCTGAATGCGACTACGCATGGTATAATCAAAGGAACCAGCCTAACCGCTATTCTAACATATACAACTCTGAAACCAGGAACCATCCAAATTTTGGATGGACAGGCCAACTAGACCAGCTGGGGCAACCACAGTATCAAGACCAGCCAAGGTATCAACAACAGCAGGGAGGACAGTACCAAAGACAGCCTCAGCAGCACTACAAGCAACCTGTGCCACCAAAGGAAGACGTAGAGCCAGATATGAAAACAATGATGATGCAGTTCATGAAATAGACACAAGCATCAATAAAAAGTCTAGAAACACAGGTTCACCAGATAGCTGCATCCACGTCAAAAGGAAAGGGAATAATGCCGAGTAACACAGAGCCAAATCCTAAGGGTGACGTCATGGCAATCACCCTAAGGTCTGGTAAGGAAACTCAACCAAATGTTTTGACTGATAAGAATGCTGAGTGTGCAGGAACGTCCAAAGAAGCTGAAGGGGAGCAGGAACAGGCCGCTCCTATTGATGAAGAAACAAGGAAGACAACCTGTACAAGTAAGTCGGATCAAGAGGAAAGCGAAAGAATGTATAAACCACCACCGCCGTATGTTCCACCTGTGCCATATCCAACGCGTCTAATCAACAAGAAGCTGGAAGAACAGAATTCGAAAGTGTTGGATACCTTAAGGAAGTTACACATCAACATTCCTTTTGTGGAAGCACTGGCACAGATGCCGTCATACGCCAAATTCCTCAAAGACATCCTGTCAAACAAAAAGAAGCTGGAAAACATTTCCATGATACAACTCAACAGAGATTGTCCGTCTATACTACAAAATAAGCAGCAGCTACCTAAGAAGCTAAAAGATCCAGGGAGTTTTTCTATTCCTTGTTCAATTGGAAAGCTAAATATTGAAAATGCACTATGTGATCTAGGAGCTAGCATAAATCTGATGCCTTATTCGGTATATGCTAAACTTGGATTAGGAGAACCCCAACCTACTCGTATGTCTATTCAGTTAGCTGATCGTTCAGTATGCTATCCTAGGGGGGTTGTGGAAGATGTGCTAGTCAAAGTAGGGAAATTTATTTTGCCCGTTGATTTCATTATAATGGACATTGATGAAGACTTACATGTTCCTATCATCCTAGGTAGACCATTCTTAGCCACAGGGAAAGCATTGATAGACGTAGGCGAGGGGCAATAATTTTTAAGGATTAATGGGGAAGAAGTCATCTTTAAAATGAACGAGGCAATGAGACGTGCAAATAATAATGATGACACATGCTGTTTCTTGGATGACTTTCAAAGTTTGTCTACTTTGCAGGAACAGGACACTCTAGAAACTTTGTTGGGAGAAGAGGTGAACATATGCGAAGGAACAGGCTGTTCCATAGAATCCAACCTACCGGCACCTCCTTTCGATCCTACTGTTCCTACTCATCAAGAACCACCGGAGATACCAACTGTGCCGGTTACTAAACCAGAATTGAAACCGTTGACCGCACACCTCGAGTATGCGTTCTTTGAACCACCCAGCGGAAGTCCGGTCATCATATCCTCAAAGTTAACTCCTGATCAAAAGGCGCAACTCATGGCAGTTTTACAAAGAAACAAGGATGCGATCGCATGGAAAATTGATGACATAAAAGGAATCAGTCATGCAGTCTGTGTTCACAGAATCTTGATGGAAAAGGAGCACAAACCAACTGTTCAACCGCAACGCATACTAAATCCCCACATGAAGGAGGTTGTGCGAAAAGAAGTGATCAAGCTTCTCGATGCTGGCATTATTTACCCAATCTCTGATAGTGTGTGGACAAGCCTTGTTCACGTTGTGCCAAAGAAGGGAGGAACAACAGTAGTCCTCAACGAGAAAGACAAGTTGGTGCCCACAAGAACGATTACGGGGTGGAGAGTTTGTGTTGATTACAGAAAGCTCAATGAAGCCACGAGGAAGGATCATTTCCCTTTGCCCTTCATTGATCAGATGTTAGAGCGGTTAGCAGGATGTGCATTCTATTGTTTTCTCGACGGATATTTAGGATACAACCAAATCGCAATTCATAGTGAGGATTAAGAGAAGACAACGTTCACATGTCCGTATGGGACCTATGCTTACAGAAGAATGCCGTTCGGGCTGTGCAACGCTCCAGCCACTTTCCAAAGATGTATGATGTCCATTTTTCATGACATGGTGGAGCGGACCATAGAAATATTCATGGACGACTTCTCGGTTTATGGAAACTCATTTGATAGATGTCTAAACAACCTCGAAGCTGTGCTTGTGCGATGCAAGGAAACTCACTTAGTCTTAAATTGGGAGAAGTGCCACTTCATGGTCACGGGAGGAGTTATTCTCGGGCATAAAATTTCAGAGAAAGGGATGGAAGTGGACAAAGCGAAGGTGGAAGTAATCGAAAAGTTGGCTGTTCCGGCCAATGTAAAAGATGTGCGAAGTTTTCTGGGGCACGCATGGTTTTATCGCAGGTTTATCAAAGATTTTTCAAAAATTGCGCTTCCCTTGTCAGCACTGCTTCATAAGGAAGCCGAATTCTCTTTCGATGCAAACTGTTTGAAGGCGTTTGAGCTCTTAAAGACCAAGCTGATCAACTCGCCTATACTGGCAGGCCCAGACTGGGAGCAACCTTTTGAGATGATGTGCGACGCAAGCGATACTTGTGTGGGGGTCGTCCTTGGACAAAGGATAGAGAAAAAGTTTAGGCCAATTTACTATGCAAGTAAGATGCTAAAGGATGCCCAGCAGAATTACACAACTATAGAGAAGGAGCTGCTTGCAGTTGTGTATGCCTTCGACAAATTTCGACCTTACTTGGTGTTATCCAAAGTAGTTGTGCACACAGACCACGCTGCGCTACACTACTTGTTCGCGAAAAAGGATGCTAAGCCGAGATTAATCCACTGGCTATTGTTACTTCAAGAGTTTGATCTCGAGATTAAGGATAAAAAGGGAACTGAAAATGTCACGGCTGATCATTTGTCAAGGATCTCTCACCAAAGAAGCCAGGAACAATCGGAGATTCTGGAAAGATTTCCAGACGAGCATCTATATGCCGCACAATCTGCCATGGTTTGCCGATATTGCTAATTACCTTGTGAGTTCGCTCAAGCCAACAACCTGTCCACGAATCAAAGAAGGAAGTTTTTTTCTGAAATTAAATATTATTTTTGGGATGACCCTTATCTTTTCAGGTTGTGCGCTGATCAAATTATTCGAAGATGTATATCGCAAGAAGAGAGACAGGATATTCTAAGCCACTGTCATGCCCGTGAAGCTGGAGGGCACCATAGCGCTAGCAGAACTGCAGCCAAGGTTCTTCAATCAGGTTTTTTCTGGCCAACACTTTTCAAAGATGCTCATCTGTTCGTTAGCACTTGCAATGAGTGCCAGCGAACAGGCAACATCTCGGCTAGGAATGCTATGCCCCTCAACAACATAGTTATTTGCGAGATTTTTGATATCTGGGGCATAGATTTTATGGGCCCATTCCCTACATCTTTTGAGAATAAATATATCTTAGTGGCTGTAGATTATGTGAGCAAGTGGGTTGAAGCAATGGCTAGCCACACCAATGACGCCCGTGTGGTTGTAAAATTCCTAAAAAGGCTATTCGCCAGATTCGGTGTCCCACGAGCGATCATTAGTGATCAAGGAACCCACTTTTGCAATGCCAAATTCGAGAAGCTGATTGGAAAGCTTGGAGTCTCTCACAGAATTGCCACACCTTACCATCCACAAACCAGTGGACATGTAGAGATTTCCAATCGTGAAATCAAAATAATTTTAGAAAAAACTGTTGGCAATTCTAGGAGAGACTGCGCAAACAAGCTTGACGATGCTCTTTGGGCGTATAGAACAGCCTATAAAACACCAATTGGAATGTCTCCGTTTAGATTGTTATACAGAAAATCTTGTCACCTGCAAGTAGAAATGGAACACAGGGTCTTTTGGGCATTAACATTCTTAAATTTTGAGACACAAGCTGTTGGAGAACAGAGACGCATGCAACTGTGCGACATGGAAGAATTCAGGCTGTTCTCATATGAGAATGTCGTGAATTACAAAGACAAGACAAAGGTGTGGCATGATAAGAAAATCCAGACAAAGTCATTCCATGAAGGTCAGAGAGTCCTCTTGTACAACTCAAGACTCAGGTTGTTTCCTGGGAAGCTAAAGTCAAGATGGACGGGACCTTATCTGGTGCGCAAGGTGTTTGGTTATGGAGCAGTTGAGATTGGTAGGGAAGGTCAGGAACCTTTTAAGGTAAATGGGCAAAGGCTGAAACCATATTTAGAGAGCGACCACACAAGGAAGATCGACACAGTTCACTTTCAGGATCCACCAGGCCAGTAGAAGCGAAAAGGGTGTTCGCTACAAACACCAATTGTGGCATAAGTAACTCTGTATTTAAATTATTATATTTTTAATGTTAAAAATTTTGTTAAGTAGTATCAATTGTAGTATAAAGTCACTTTATGTCAAGCATTGATCTGTAATGAGTATCTCAGGAACAAGCACAGTCGTAAAATTCACACCCTTTCCTAAAGGTGAAGTTTTACGAATGTACCTGTTCAGTAAGGAAGTGGTTTACCATGGGAAGGTGGGCAGCGAAATAAAAGTCAGAAAAAGTGAACACGTCTAATCCTATATCCCTAGGCACTCATTTCGCCTGTTTTCCTTGATGAAATCAAACGGATAGGGAGCAATAAATTTGAAATTTAAATCATGACCGTTCGTCACCCTTATTCGAATTCGAACGAACATGCCTGTTGTCTAATTTGTCCAGGTGGCATCCTCTGGACCGCCCTCATAAGGACAGATTGACAACGGAACGTTTCTATTCTCCCTACTTAAAGAGATCTACTTCATTACGGTCATTCGCTCACTATATTTTCTTTTCCTTTGTTAGTTCCTTTCACTTAGACATCATATGCTCTGTTCCCTTTATCACTGGGAAACCTTATTTAAATTAGAGCACAACATGAGAACCCGTGGTTTGGGAAAACATGTAAAAGTTGAGGGTTCGGCTAGGAAAGAAAAGGCAAAAGGGAAGATGGCGGAGCCTAGCACTGTAGCTTTTGTTCCAGATGAAAAGCTCGTAAAGAAACTCTCCCAGTTCAAAGATCCTGAGGTGCAAAAGTACTACGAAGATCTGGCTAAACTTGAGTTCGGACCCATCCGCACAATTTGTTGGGACACCTTGAGGCGGCTAAAGCTTGACGATCGCGTGCGCGCGCTCATGGAGGCAGGCCATTTCGGCTGCTTCTTTGAGATGAAAGAACCTACGTACAAAGAATTGACGCTCGAATTCCTAGCTACTTTCAAGCACGACACTGAGATTACCGATCCTGAAGAAGAAGGGAAGTTCAGTTTTCGGCTTATGGGTCACACTCATAGACCTTCGCTGAACCTGTTCAATCAAATGCTTGGTGCTGCGGATGATGATGACCTAGAGTCCGATAGCTACAAGGAGGCGTTCACCAAGACCTCTGATGTCTTTGACCCTACTGCCTTCTGGAATTCTCTTACAGGTCAGCAGCATTATGACGGGAGTTTCTCCAAGGCATCCAATATTAACGACTATGTTGTTCGCTACTTACACAAGTTGGTTTCCGGCACGATCTTTGCACGAGAAAATCAAGCCACCATGCCACATGCAGATCTGAAAGCGTTGTGGAGTATGGCAGTTGGACCAAGAATGAACCTAGGTTACTAGTTTAGGGAGTACATCAGTGATTTTTGTAAGAAGAACTCATCGCTTATCTGTTGCGGGAGCATTGTCACGAGAATTGATGAATCTATCGGAGTCTTTAAGCCTGAGGACCACTCTCGGCTCACTATTATGAACCACCCAGACCAGATCGACCTAAAGAGCCTGCAGAAGATGTTGTTCGGTAAAATGGTGAACGGGAAGTGGGTTTGGATGTTAGACTTTGTGACATCAAGGAAAGTTGAGAGCCGGAAGAGAAAGAATGAGCCAACTGTGTCGGTCTCATCAGATTCTGAACAGGTCGAGCTGCCCAAGGATCTGAACTTCTATAAGAAATGTGCAAAGCTCTCGAGCGAGGACATCCTTGACAGTTTAAATGCCCTGTGTGCTCAAAATCAAGCCAACCGTGAGATGATATTTGCACTCGAGCAAAAGTATGAGTCCCATGAGGTATCGATCGACATGCTAAAAACCATTTGTATTGAGGAGCATGGTAAGGAGAGTCCATCCGGTTTTTCTGTAAAAAGTCCGGTAAGAAAAATGCCTGAAACACCTACTACTGCTAATGCTAATGCTGAAACTTCCTCGAAAGGGGAGGGCATCCTGCCGCTGCGGATAGAGAGGTTAACTCCTCTCTCTCCCAGCCCGCCTGATCTGTCAACATGGTCGCTGTCCTAGCATTTGGTAACCTCTAACACCCTTATTCTATACACTGTGCTATGCATGTGTTGTATGCTTTAATTTATTTACAATCTGCTGCCATCATTATAACATTGAGGACAATGTTCTGTTTTAATTTGGGGGTGGGGGTTGTGTATCACAATAAATGCATGCATAACATGATAAATGCTAAATTATGTTGTTTAAACTAGTGATTTGATGTAGAACAAATATCCCTTGAGAATCTTTGATGCATATGTCCTTTTGTGATTTCTGTGATTTCCGTTTCTTCATTCTCATCTCCTTGTTTAAATCACTATCTATTCGATAGTTTTATGTTTAAGGGGAATCACTAAACAGAATGTGCGTGTTTTGATGTAATTATTGAGTTTTACTTGTTTGTTTGAATTTTGTCTCCCCGAGTCGGGAAGTTCCAAAAATTTTGTAAATTTTTAAATCTTCTTTCACAATTAAGTAACCCTTGTCTTGCTGCAATTTCCCCAAAACAAATAATGAGAACTCGAGCCTGAAAGTGCATCTATAGTATGCATTGATTCTTTTCTGAGAGGGCCAGCGCTCACTATCTTTAGGGAGAATTTGCCTTGGTTTGCCTTGTTGAAATGGAGATTCTTTTTGACAAGCATAGGAAGAAAAAGGCATTAGTTCCCCCTTCCACTACATAAAAAGCCACCTGTGCTTTGCACTCACATTTTAGGATACCCAACTTGAGCAATAACCTGTTCTTTCTTAATACCATGCAAAATACCCCCGTCCTTTCACTGATATTCCCAAATACCCTGAGTTCTGTCTTGTGCTTCAAAACCAACTGTTTAAATTGAAATTATGTGCTTTTAAAATTACATAGCAAAGGCAATTGTGCAGATAATAAAGATAAGATAGAAAGGAACTTGGGAAGTTTGTGTTTGGATGGAAGGGTCTTTAATGATTGATAAGATTAGAAGGATAGGTTGTCTTAAGAAAACAGGCTGTTTGAATGTGGAAATGGACAAATCACTTTGATTGTTGAAAGCTGTATCGGTTAAATAAATGGCATGAAGACAGAATTCATACACTAAAAAAGCTTTCCACTATCAAACCTGAAACTGAGCCTATCATTACAACCTTTGTCAAATCCTTTGGACTATGCTTGAAAGAATTTTGACCCTTGGATTCAGGACCACTAGGCAAACTCACACCCTAAGGGTGTGGTGTCTGAGCTGAGGAGTGAAATCGAATTCTTTTTCCTATGGTAAATAAATGCCATGCGAGAGTGAGTGAAATATTCCGTTCCTTAGCGAGGCGTGTTTGGGGAGTGGTAGCTTCTTGTGAAAGTAGAAGTCTAAATTGTAAGCTTTAAGGAAGTTCTCGAGTAAAAGGAAGCACTGTTTAAAACAAGCTCTAAACTCTTTGAAAAAAATCATAGCACGCATCTGTTGATTTCCTCTGTGGGCAAAACATTCTCTGTTTTCCTTTTCTCTTTTCATTCCTAACTCTTTTCTGTTACAGTACTCTTTCTTACAATTTGTTGCTTGAGGACAAGCAAAGGTTCAATTTGGGGGTATTTGTTAGGCATGAAATTGACTTAGTTTAACATAATATTTATATGAGAATTTGGGTGTTTTTACATTATATTGCAAGATAAAGGACTGATTAATGTCTTTTTTATAGGTGAGCATTGATAAAAGCCAAACTCGCTGGAAACAGCTTGTTTCGCTACCGCCAAGAAGGAGTGGAGCCTTATTTTGATCCAGCGGTTAAACGCCGGATACTCAATGATGGACAACGACAGATCAGAGGTGGCAGAGGCAGAGGCATAGCAGCAGGTGGAAAAGTGTTAAGGTGGCATTACTCAAAGAAGCAAGATGACATGAAGTATCGACCCTTGAGTGTTCAAGGGTCAAAAAGGATTCCGATTCATTTCAATTTATTTTTGTTTTAGTATTAGTTGACTTAATTTCTGAAAAAGGTACTTGACTTGTACCAATTTTGTCCCTGTCTTTCTCCTTTAAGTAGGCGTAGCGAAGGAAAGATAGGGAGTTCGGATAGTTTTAGTTTTCATAGAATAGACAAGTTATTTTAGTAACAGCTTTAGATTAGAGCTCCAATGGAGTTTCTCGTTGTATCAAGAACAACTGATTACTCACTGCTCGATATGAGTGAGTAATCCATTTTGAATGGGCAAGGCCAGTCCGGGCCAGTAATGTAAGTTTTATATCGTTTTAATGAATGTGTAGTATTTTGCCAATGTTGTGATTGATGAGGGTTTAACTTCTTTGCCTCGGCATTTATGCATGTGATAGATGAATGTTAGGACACTGCTTGCATCTTCACTGATATCTCTATTAATCTCGCAACCTCGAAGCAGACCTATTAGATGGTTGTGTCGAGGGTTTTCTTAAATAGAAATGCAGCTTCGATCTTAATGCGAGAACGAACGTAGATTTAGGACGCTAAAGGTTCTAGTAAATCTCAGGAACTTAAGAACACACGAAAGTTGACTTAAGCGGGCATTAAAGCTGACACTTTGGCTTCATTGGCATCATCACTAATTCGTTGGAATGTTATAAGAATTAACACAACCTGTTTAGCAGTGCCTAGCCTGTTCTATCTTTTAAACTGTCTTCTATTTGTTATATCTTTCATAACTTAGCAAACTGTTGTTTTAAACTATCACACTCAACCAATCATTCCTACCAAGAAGATACCTTTACGCACACACTCTGTTCAGCAACGATTTTCTCATATCATTTTGATCTCAATCCCTATGGATACGATACTTGACTTATCACTTTATTACTTGTATCTAGTACACTTGTTAGAGTCACATCAGAGGACAACAGTTAACATAATTGTAATTTAGCTAAGAGATTGAAGCTTTTGAAACTAATGTTTGAAGAAATTAGAGAGAGAATCTCTTAATTATGTTAAGGAGTTGCTCGAATTGGCAGCGAAGGCAACAAGATTTACAATTCATTAGAAAATGTATTTTTTTTTGTTCCTTTTCTTTTTTCTTTCATTGAATGAGTCTTAGTAGTTCTGCTATCTTTTTGGCTACCAAGGAAGCAGTAGAAAATGTTAGTGATTGCAAGCACTTTTGGCAATAACATTTCTTTCCTCCGGTGAGGAGCGGAGTCGACGGTGGAGATACGTAGTGGTGATGAAAAGTTAGTTCCAAGGGGGGGATAGGAACTATTTAAAATTTTGTCTGTTAAGGCTGACTTCTTTTCTTACGAAAAGGTTTACACAGCGTCACTAAGTAGATTCAAGACACAAGCTTAGTCAACTTGTGACTAAGTCTGCTTCTTTACTTGAGTCAGGAAATAGCACTTGGAGTCTATTCCTGAACTCAGCTTCTTAGTAAACTTGACTCAGCGTGAGTTCTTTACTTAGTCAGTTTTTATAGCAAGCAATATATATTAAAGGAGTTTAAGGGTTAGAAAGATATTACTCAGCGGACTTATCCTGGTTCGGCCTCTCCGCCTACGTCCAGTCCCCGGAACTCGTTCCGAGCTTTTTGAATTCTCTACTGAGCTCTTTAAAGGTAGAGCACGAAACCTTTTACAAATAGAAGCGGAGTATAACAAGAGTACCTTCCTCTATACCTCTACTCACTCCTATGTCTAGCGCTGAGTACTATAACCGAGTACTCAGCCTCTCCTTTCTATTCTTCTAGAATTGATAAAGTGTTTGCCCTAAACAACAATTGCTAAGACACTTTAGACGATTGAAAATCACTCTAGACTTTTACACAATAATATGGAAATTGGTGTAAGGTATTTGCTTTGCTTTTCTCACAGAATCTTCGAGTATGAATTTGGTCAGCGTTTCGACTAATTGAAGTTCTGCATCGATTGAAGCAAATGGATGGCCTTTATATAGTGACACTTGAGGCACCGGTCATTTCGAATTTCGAAATAACCGTTGGAGGGAAACGGCTTCCTGTCATTGTCACTCTGGGCGTGCTCAGCGTCGTTGGCCAATAGAATTCTTGCATCTTCTGTCTTCGTCAGTCTTTGGCAGAATGTCTCGACATTTAAGGAAAAGTCCACGGGACAGCTTCCTACGCCTTCTGAACTTTTCCCAAAGTAGAAATACTTTGTCTAGAAGTTGAACATTGTCTGCCGCTGTCCAGACTGCTTTGTCGTCCAACTCAGCAGCTTCCACTTGAAGCTTTTCGGTTAGAAGGCTTCTCGATCCTTCTCAAGATGAGTCGTCATTTTGATTGATACGGCTACGTTTTGAACTCTTGGGTCGAATGGTCTTGATGTGTTGACTTCTACTCATGGGCCTTTGGGCTTTTTAATCTTTATGTCTTATACACAATTAAACTCAACATTGAACAAACACATTAGTATAATTAAATCAAAGCATTTAAATTTTAATGTGTTAGAATATTTTTATCATTACTTAAATAATTTTGTCAAATCAAAATCATGTGGAAAGGTGTTTCAACAAACTCCCCCATTTTGATGTTGGCAAAAATATTCAGTTGAAGAACTCAGTGTTGAGCTCCCCCATGATAGTTGACCTTATTTTATCAAATAACTCCCCCGTAAGGGTTGAGCTGCTGACTTAGTTTTACTCTAAACATTTCAAGGTTTAATCGAGTAAGTCTAAGGTCAGTTTTCAGAAATAGGTCAGCTCATGGAACATATTCTATTTAACTCAGTTTTACGCGGAAGGTTTAAATATTAGAGAGCGCTGAGTATACTTTGTTCAATGAGTTTTAGTTAAGTGGACATATAAGAAGTGGTCAACATATTTGATCAACACAGCAGACATATCATTAATCAATATAGACAGTTAGCACAGTTGATTTAATGAAGATGCGTTTTAACAAATTATAATAATCACTTAAGTAAGCATCGCATAAGAGTAGTCAGTATGAAAGAGATGCATATAATTTGTTTTGAATTTAAAGTCAGCACAACAGGGTTCACAAAAAAAGATATAAAGGTTCAAAACAAAAGCTAGCTATCCTAGTCAATACAAGTGAAGCTACTTCTTTTTGTAATTAATTTGAACAGGATGATCTATAGCTTTGCCTTTGCCCTTGTGTTGCGGCTGACTAACTGAAGCTTGCCGAGTTCTTGGGGCTTGTTCTTTCTCCCCCGTTTTCCATCATCACGTTTGGGAATGAAGGTTTCTTCAATGGCAGCTTGAGTTAGGCGTCTAGAAAATGCCTTTAGCTTTCTCGTGCTTTCATTCATTCCGTCGAAGATTGGAACACCCTCATCCATGATGGGTCGAGGAATCCTGACATCAGCAGCACTCAGCATACTCAGCATGTATACTTGAGACTTTCCCACCGAGTGTATGGTTTCAGTGAGCATTGCAAAAGCTTGATGAAACATCTTTAGCAAAGATGAATCAAAATACTCACGCTGAGCGTTGGAGTGACGAAGGTGGTTGAAAGTGATGCAAGAGTACTTCAAGATCTCGTTGGTCTTGAGCTGGTCAGTGTCCATTTCTTGTTTGCTTAAGTTCAGCATGCGCACAGCCTCGCTGATTTGCTCAATGGAGCATTGAGAGTAGGAAGAGAGTTGGTGATTTGTCTTCTCTTGCTCAGTATGAAGCTGGCTGAATAGATGATTTACTTCGGCAGAAGTGGTATATGCTGAGTTCGTAGCTGACAACTGATGAATCTGCCCTTGCAGTGAGTTCATATGGTTGACCATGGTCAGCTGGAGTTCGGCCAGCTTTGCTATAGAGTCCTACCTGGGCTGTTGAGATTGCAAGGAGGTCATGACACTCAGAAGATCCTTCAGACCTTTGATCTCAGTTAGAAGCTGAGTGACAGACGAGAGTGGAGTTGTCTCAACATTAGTAGACCCAGCGGCATTGGTACTGGATTGATGGAGGTCCTGAATAAGAGCTTGAGCTAAGTCAATGATTCTTCGACCAGACTCAGAGGCATTGAGGTAGCTAAAGGATCCATCCTGTGTTGGCCCAGATGCCGGAGGAGGAGTAGAACCCAATAAAGGCATTGTTTGGTTCTGCTCAACATTAGAAGGCCCAGCATTATCAGCAGCTGGCCTGGAATTTGGAATGTCAGTAGAAACTGACTGAATTGGATTCTGCTCATTGAGTTGGGGAAGTGGAGGATCAGTAGAAAGTGTTACTTGCTCAGGGTCAGGCAGAAGCTGACTTGATTGTGGAAGCTGAGTAAGTTCAGTGTTCATCTGAGTAGGTAATTCCTTGGCTTTCTCAACGTGTTGAGGAGTGGAATCTTCGAGTTCTTGCTCGGCATGAACGTGGCTTGGAGAAGCAGTTAAGTCGGCATGTTCCTTTGGTCGAGAAACAGAGGCTTGATTTTCTTATTGCTCTGACTGAGGCTCAGGAGGGTTTGAGAAGAACCTAAGGTGTACATCGATGAGGTCAGTGATCTCATCCCTCAGCGGTGAGTCACCCATAAGGTCAATGACGGGTGCTCCAAAGGCTTTCTTCTTTCTCAGTCTCTTAAGCTTTGGAGGAGTAGGGTCACAAGGAATAGACTCAATAGAGTCAGTAGGTGAGGCTTCCCTTTGAACAGCAGGAGCATTTACTATGTGCTCAGTTTCTTCTTCATCAACCAACTCAATGTTGATTGGTTCAAGATGCTCATCATCTGCTGGTTCCTCAGTGTCATCCTGACCACTTTCTTCTTTATCAAACTCATCATCCAGTTCTTCTTCCTCAAACTGTTCATCCAGTTCTACCTCGTCAAACTGACCACCCAATTGGTCTTAGTCTTTTTCTTCCTCGAACTGTTGCTCAGGGTCAATGCCTTGACTCTGTGCATAGTGTGAGTTAGGAGGAACGATGATGTCTGTCAGAAGTGCATCTATAGGTCTTAACTCAAAGTTGAGCTTCTTCCTCTTCCTCAACGGTTGCTCATCAACCTCTTCTCTTTCTTCAGCCTCAGGCTCATCTTGCCTAGGTCTCTTCTCTGCTGACCTAGATCTACCCTGACCTTGCTCAGTTTGAGACTCAGTTCCTCTGCATACAAATTTGAGCTTCTTCTGTGTAGAGGCAGCTCCTTTAGAGGTGCTTTGCTCAGCTTTCCTCTTTCTTTCCTTCTTTCCTTTGCGGGTTTCCATCCCCTCAGTTCCCTAGACAGCTTCCCCCTTTCCTTTCTTATGCACAATTGGTTGATCATATGCCAAACCAAATAGGGCAGCAGTTGTAATCTCGGTTCCCCAAGCATGGATTTCCTTCTTCAAGTCTGCATTGTGATCCTTGAGGATCCGGGTGATAAAGGAGCCCAGCCTAAGGGTCCATCTGCTTCTTAGAAACCCACCAATTATGAATACGGGCATGTTGATCGGCGTGCAGGTCAGCATGTGCCATATAAAACACTGCTCAAAATTGGTTGCTGAGCTGGTGCAGTTGATTTTAGGGAAAAGGAAGTTTGTCAGTATGTAATGGGCCATCTTTTGATGCTGACCCATGGAGGTACTGGAGATTTCACCTACATGACCCTCAGGTTTACAGAAAGTCTGAACGTAGTTGGTTTTATCTTGATCACCTGATTTACGAAGTATGGCTCCTTCGTTTTTTAGTTTGAACAGCGATGCAAGATATGGAGGATTGACGAAGATGTTCTTCCCTTGAACCTTAGAGGCCAGATAGTCCCTATTGTCTTTTGCAACCTTCAGGTTGGCATAGAACTCTCTTACCATCTCAGGGTAAGTAGCATCACGAACTGAGAACAGCTCGATCCAACCGTTGTTCTTGATCCACTCACAAAAGCGCTGCTCGGCGTCCACAAATCCTTTTGAGAACCACCGCGAGTGGTCAATCTTCCATCCCCTCACACTCTCGAAGACCTGAGTGTAGGTGCGTTCTACTACTTTCTTGCCCTTGTCCTTTTGCTGTTGTTTTCCCTACGAAGAGGTGGCCGGGACAGCTTGAGCCTTCTTGCTCGGCGTAGTAACTCTAGCGTGGTCACCCTGAGTAGGAGAAGTGGGATTGTCATCGGAGCAGTTATGGGAGAGACCGGCACCGGAGATGTTTAGTGAAACTCTCGTCATGTTCTTAGAGAAGTTTTGGGAAATTTAGGAATTCTTTAGAGAGAAAGTATGAATGCCAAATATTTCTAAGCGTAAAGAAATAAAAGTGGGAATTCATCCACTATTTATAGAGATGTTGAGTTAATCCAAGGGGTTGAGTTGTCCGTTTTACCTCGAGATTCTCAATCGACAAAGATTCTGGCATTTATGACACATACGGCGCGTGTATTTTCTACTTATAGCCTATACGTCATCCTATGTGGCTATTTAATTCGCGAGCATTGCATTAAAGTTTCCAACGGATCTTTACTCAGTGTAAAGGATTTCAAGCGTTTAAGATTCTGAGTAGACAGTTGTTACGCAAGGGATAATTCTTAAGCTTAGTTACTCAGCTTAAGATAAACACTCAGCATATGATAGTAATTGATTTAGCATAAGTCATTCATCATGTAATTCACTCAGCATGCATACTATACTTGGAATTTATTGAAGAGGATTAAACATACCAATGGCTTCTCTTAATATGTTAAATTGCTCACGAGCCAGTGGCTTTGTGAAGATATCTGCAAGCTGCTCGTCCGTTGGGACATAGGTTAGCTTGATCTCACCCTTGAGTACATGGTCTCTAATGAAGTGATGTCTTATGCTGACGTGCTTCATTCTGCTGTGCTGGATTGGGTTCTTTGATCGATCAATTGCACTTTTATTGTCACATTTGACTTCAATTGTCTTTGTCTGAACACCATAGTCTTCAAGTTGTTGCTTAATCCATAAGACTTGAGCAACACAGCTTCCAGCAGCAATGTACTCAGCTTCAGTGGTTGATAGGGCTACTGACGCCTGCTTCTTGCTGAACCAGGACACAAGACAGCTCCCAAGGAAGTGGCATCCTCCTGAGGTGCTTTTTCATTCAAGCTTGTCTCGTCCGTAGTCAGCGTCAGTGTATCCAACGAGTGTGAAATCATGAGTGTTGGGATACCACAAACCTGCATTCACTGAGCTTTGCAAATATCTAAGGATTCTTTTTACAGCTATGTAATGAGATTCCTTAGGGTTAGATTGATATCTAGCACAATAACATACTGAGAACTGAATGTCCGGTCTACTCGCTGTTAAGTAAAGTAGAGAACCAATCATACCTCGGTACAATCTGCTGTCTACTGACTTACCATTCTCATCAGCGCAGAGGACAGTGTCAGTGCCCATTGGGGTAGATATTGGCTTACAATTTTCTAGTTCGTATTTCTTCAATATCTCCTTGGCATACTTAGTTTGACTGATGAAGATGCCATTTTTCCCTTGTTTGATTTGAAGTCCAAGGAAGAAATTGAGTTCTCCCATCATTGACATTTCAAACTCAGTCTGCATTTGCTTGCTAAATTCCTTGCACATTGACTCGTTAGTGGCACCAAAAATAATGTCATCAACATATATTTGAGCCAGCAGGGTATCTTTACCCTTCCTCTTAATGAATAAGGTTGTATCAGCTTTACCTCTGACATAATTTCTGGTCAGCAGGAAACTGGTCAGCCTCTCATACCAAGCACGTGGTGCTTGCTTAAGACCGTACAGAGCCTTTTTGAGTTTATAAACGTGGTTTGGGAACTTGGGGTCCTCAAACCCTGGAGGTTGATTAACATAAACTTCCTCGTTTATAACTCCATTAAGAAATGCACTCTTAACGTCCATTTGAAATAATTTGAAGTTCATATAAGATGCATATGCACATAAAATTCTAATAGCCTCTAGCCTTGCCACTGGGGCAAAGGTCTCACCGTAGTCAATACCTTCTTGCTGACTGTAGCCCTGAGCTACGAGTCTTGCTTTGTTTCTGACCAAGTTTCCTTGTTCATCCAGCTTGTTACGGAAGACCCATCTTGTTCCTATGGTCTTCTGACTTCTTGGATGCGGCACTAAGTCCCATACTTCATTCCTTCTGAATTGATCCAGTTCCTCTTGCATCGCACTCATCCAGAACTCATCATGCTCAGCTTCAGCGAAATTCTTTGGTTCCTGAATTGAGACGAATGCTACGTTGCTGAGGTATCTCCTGAGTTGATTTCTCGTCATCAGGGTGTTCTCAGCGGCATCAAGAATGGCACTCTTTGAGTGACCTCTTGGTATCCTAATCTCCTTTGGTAGATTGATGTCTTGCGCTGGTTGTGTTTCAACAATCTCTGCAGGTGTAGATTGGTCAGTGAAAACAATTTGAGTTTCACTTTTACCTTTGGTCAGCCCTTGAGGCAATGACTCAGCGGCTATTTCTTGGTCAGCGGGAGCTGAGTGTGGATCATCCTCAGTCAGCTGCATGTCTCTTCCTGCAGGGTTAGTTTCATCGAACTCAATATGTACTGACTCTTCTAAGACCTGAGTTCATTTATTGAAAACTCTATATGCTTTGCTATTTGTTGAGTAGCCTAAAAAGGTAGCTTCATCAGCTTTTGAATCAAACTTAGCAAGGCTGTCTTTAGTATTTAGAATAAAGCATTTACAACCGAAGGCACGAAAGTGTCCAATATTGGGCTTTCATCCTTTCCAAAGTTCGTAGGGAGTTTTCTTTAATATGGGTCTAACTAGAGCCCTATTAAGTATGTAGCAAGCTGTGTTGACAGCTTATCCCCAAAAGTACTTTGGAAGCCTATGCTCACTCAGCATTTTCCTGGCTATTTCAACCAAGGTTCTGTTTTTCCTTTCAACAACCCCATTTTGTTGAGGCGTTCTAGGAGCAGAAAAATTATGGTCAATGCCGCTGGCTTCATAGAATTCAACAAACTGCTGGTTTTTGAATTCTCCACCATTATCACTTTGGATGTGAGCCAACTTTAGGTCTTTATCATTTTCAAGTTTTCTTACTAAAGTTGAAAACGTCTCAAAGGTTTCATCCTTGCTACTCAGCAAGATGATCCAAGTGTACTGAGAAAAGTCATCTACAATGACCAAGGAAAATCTCCTACCACCCAAGCTCAGCGGCTGGACTGGTCCGAAGAGATCCAAGTGTAGCAACTCTAATGGACGCTTAGTTGAGACAATGTTTTTACTATGAAAAGATTGTTTGGTTTGTTTTCCAGCTTGGCAAGCATGGCATAATTGATCTTTTTCAAATTTTAGTTCTGGCAGTCCCTCAACCAATTGCTTTCTTGCTAGTTTGGCCAGGAGGTCCATGCTTACATGACCAAGTCTCCTGTGCCATAGCCAGGAATTTTCTTCCTTTGACACTAAGCATACAGTTTTTGAAAATTTCTTTTCTAAGTTCAGCATAAAGACATTATCAATACGAGGGGCAGTTAAAATTAACTCATTTGTTTTACCCTCGAATATTTTACATCCAGTGTCATCAAATATAACTTTTCTCCCATTGTCACATAGCTGAGCTATGCTGAGTAAGTTATATTTGAGTCCGCTGACTAGGGAGACAGACTCAATAGTAGGATTACCACCAACGGTTCCTGACCCTACTATCTTACCCTTTTTGTTGTCTCCAAAACTTACGCTTCCTCCTCGTTTACGCACAAATGTGATGAACTGAGTTTCATCACCAGTCATATGCCTCGAGCATGCGCTATCAATGTACCACATCTTTGACTTCTCAGCACACCTCAGGCTTACCTGCAATATAGCTAGTTGCTTTTAGGTACCCAATTCTTTTTGGGTCCTTGCTTGTTAGGTTCAACAGGTAAAGCATCATATTTCATTTGTGACGACATACTTGGACAGTATGTCCATTCTTTCCACAAAAGTCACAGTTGACCTTTCGTTTAGGATGTCTCACTGACTGGTCAGCACCCCAGTGCTGAGCATGCCAGCACACCTTTATGGTGTGTCCTTTCTTCCTACAGAAGTCACACTGGACATTCCGCTAAGGATTCCATCTCTGCTGAATAGTACTTCGGTACTCAGTGTTCAGAGGAATATTTCTTTTATTCGGAACCTTAAGTTGGTTCTGAATTGATGTGACGTCCTTTCTCAGTTTCTTAGAATCTGATTGGACCTCAGTGACAAACTTTTGCATAATTTCTACATTACTATGCAAAATCGAAGTGTCCTGGAGAATATATCGAAGGTCACTCAGTTTGACCTCCTCAACCTCGTCACATCGCCTGCTGAGTGCTCTAAACTTTTTATTACACTTTTTGACAAGTGTGTAGAGGTCACTCAGGGCATTAACCATTTCATTTCTGAGCAAGGGTAGTTATATTACCTCAGTTGAGTGTTCCTCATCGTTAGATGCAATGGAGGGGTCAACATGCTCAGAAACACACGGCTCAGCAAGCTCATCTGTCATGAAGCAGATCTTTGCTAACTCAGTGGCATTAGCTTCAGATGATGATGAATCATCACTATCACTCCAGGTTGCCACCATTGCCTTCTTGCTGTTCTTCCTTTCTTTCCTCGGCGTGGGACAGCTTGACTTGATATGGCCAGTTTGATGACATTCAAAGCATGTAATGGGCTTTGAGCTGTCCTTCTTGTACTTGTTGTCACTGGAGTCAGCTTTGTACTTATCAAACTTCTTGTAAGGCTTCTTGGAATATTTGTCATTCTTTTTGAACAACCTTTTCATCTTTCTAGTGAACATAGCCATTTCTTCATCGTCTGTTGAGCTCCCATCAATGGAGTCGGCTTTCATGACAAGAGACTTTTTCTTCTTGTCTTCAGACTTTTCCTTCACCTTGAAATTCTTCATTGAGATCTCATGGGTCAGCAGTGAGCCAATGAGTTCATCATACTTGTAGGTGGTTAAGTCTTGAGCTTCCTCAACAGCAGTTTTCTTTGCTTGCCAGCTTTTAGGAAGACTCCTAAGAATCTTCTTGACTTGCTCTTCCTCAGTGAAGATCTTTCCAAGTCTCTTGAGCTCGTTGATTATGTTTGTGAACCTTGCGTTCATGTCTGAGATTCCTTCATCATCATTCATTTCAAACAGCTCGTACAACCTCATGTGCTGGTTGACTTTGGATTCCTTCACCTTGTTGGTTCCTTCATAGGTAACCTCGAGCTTCTTCCAGATCTCCTGCGCTGACTCACAACCTGAAATCTTATTGTATTCTGCAGTATCTAACGCACAGTGAAGCATGTTTATAGCCGAAGCATGATTTTGTAGCTTCTTGAGATCATCCTCTGTCCATCTAGTCTCAGCTTTGACAACCGTTTGGCCATCAATAGTTTCAACAGGAACAAATGGGCCTTGGACTATAGATAGCCATGCGCTCATGTTTGTTGCCTGAATGAAATTTTTCATTCTATTCTTCCAAAAGGTATAGTTAGACCCGAAGAATAGAGGAGGCCGAGTTATGGATAGACCCTCGGGTAAAATCTGAGTTGTCAGATTTCCTGGGAGAAACCGAGTGCTGTTCTCAGCCATAGTGGGGATCAGCTCAAGGTAGTTAAACCTTGTACAGTGAGCTTTTAAGCTCTGATACCACTTGTTGGTCCCTTATAACGTGACAAGTTAGTTCCAAGGGGGGGATAGGAACTATTTAAAATTTTGTCCGTTAAGACTGACTTCTTTTCTTACGAAAAGGTTTACACATCGTCACTAAGTAGATTCAAGACACAAGCTTAGTCAACTTCTGACTAAGTATGCTTCTTTACTTGAGTCAGGAAATAGCACTTGGAGTCTATTCCTGAACTCGGCTTCTTAGTAAACTTAACTCAGCGTGAGTTCTTTACTTAGTCAGTTTTTATAGCAAGCAATATATATTAAAGGAGTTTAAGGGTTAGAAAGATATTACTCAGCGGACTTATCCTGGTTCGGCCTCTCCGCCTACGTCCAGTCCCTGGAACTCGTTTCGAGCTTTTTGAATTCTCTACTGAGCTCTTTAAAGGTAGAGCATGAAACCTTTTACAAATAGAAGCTGAGTATAACAAGAGTACCTTCCTCTATACCTCTACTCACTCCTATATCTAGCGCTGAGTACTATAACCGAGTACTCAGCCTCTCCTTTCTATTCTTCTAGAATTGATAAAGTGTTTGCCCTAAACAACAATTGCTAAGACACTTTAGACGATTGAAAATCACTCTAGACTTTTACACAATAATATGGAAATTGGTGTAAGGTATTTGCTTTGCTTTTCTCACAGAATCTTCGAGTATGAATTTGGTTAGCGTTTCGACTAATTGAAGTTCTGCATCGATTGAAGCAAATGGACGGCCTTTATATAGTGACACTTGAGGCACCAGTCATTTCGAATTTTGAAATAACCGTTGGAGGGAAACGGCTTCCTGTCGTTGTCACTCTGGGCGTGCTCAGCGTCGTTGGCCAATAGAATTCTTGCATCTTCTGTCTTCGTCAGTCTTTGGCAGAATGTCTCGACATTTAAGGAAAAGTCCATGGGACAGCTTCCTGCGCCTTCTAAACTTTTCCCAAAGTAGAAATACTTTTTCTAGAAGTTGAACATTGTCTGCCGCTGTCCAGACTGCTTTGTCGTCCAACTCAGCATCTTCCACTTGAAGCTTTTCGGTTAGAAGGCTTCTCGATCCTTCTCAAGCTGAGTCGTCGTTTTGATTGATACGGCTACGTTTTGAACTCTTGGGCCGAATGGTCTTGATGTGTTGACTTCTACTCATGGGCCTTTGGGCTTTTTAATCTTTATGTGTTATACACAATTAAACTCAGCATTGAACAAACACATTAGTATAATTAAATCAAAGAATTTAAATTTTAATGTGTTAGAATATTTTTATCATTACTTAAATAATTTTGTCAAATCAAAATCATGTGGAAATGTGTTTCAACATGTCCTTTAGATGAGTTAGGGAACCCGGACCATAGTATAAAATCGACTAAGATATAGTAAATTTTCTCCTTCAACATATGTCATGTTTCTAATGGCCATAGCTGCATGGTATGACTATGAGATATGGTAGATGGATGTTAAGACCGCTTTCCTGAATGGAAAGATACTCGAGGATGTCTACATGATATCCTAACTGAGTTTGTAAGCTTCAAAGGTCCATGTATGGATTGAAGCAGACATCTAGGTCTTGGAATTAAGAGATCCAAAAAATCCATTACTAAATGTGGATTCATACATAATCCTGATGAGCACTGTGTGTATAAGAAAGTTAGTGGGAGCGTATCCACCTCCTGGTGTTGCATGTCAATGACATACTCCTCATTGGAAGCGATATACCAACAGTGCAAGGTGTAAACAGTGGTTGAGTAAATGTTTTACAATGAAAGACTTATGAGAGGTCGGGATGATCTTAGGGATCAGGATCTACAAAGATAGACCCAAATTGGTTATGTAAAGCTCAAAGCAGCCCACCGTTGCCGATTCTATAATGGAAGTTGAGTACATGGATGCATGCGAAGCTACAAAGGCCTCAGTTTGGATCAAGAAGTTCATAACTGATTTAGGAGTAGTTCCCACTATCCTAAGCCTAGTTGATGTTTTCTATGACAACAATAGTGCCATAGCATAAGCACTGGAGACTAAGTCACACAACAGATCTAAGCACGTGCTCATAAAGTTTCACCTTACACGAGAGATCTAGAGTACAGGTGACATTACACTATGAAGGGTTGACACTGAGACCAATGTCGTTGATCTGTTTACCAATGTGCTTGCTCAATACCCATATGATGCTCATACTATATCTATAGGAATTAGGGTAATGCATGCTTGGAACTAGTCCAAGTGGGAGATTATTGGTGTGCCCTAGTTCATATGTATTGGTTCTTGTAATATGTATTATACTTAGTTATTTTGCATACATACACTATTTATGTCACATTAATAAAGGCATTAATCTAGTTCATTTATATCTTTGTGCTACAATATGATTAGAGTATCCATTGATTGACAATCACTAAATCTTATCCCAAGTCTATTCTAATCGTGGGAATCCACAAACTTGTATATTCGATGACTCTATGGTAGTAATTCACACTAGCCATAGTACTTGTAAATTTAATCATGAATATGGGTACATGTTACAAACATATGAATGGATCGATTTGCTTGAGAAAACTACATGGTGGTCATGTCATAAGTTTTCTTGAGTAGGTCTCTAATTGTTTTCCGACCAGATTTCATTATAATATCATTGTGGAATCTTGTTCACTTTAACATACACCCAACAGATCTGTAACAAGATGCCCAATACGAGTATGATCGGGTGAACATGTGAACACGCAAGCATTGATAGTGAAGTGATGGAATTACCACTCATATAACAGTGAGATAATATCACATGCCACTTAATATATGGGATTGATAAGTGTATGGCCATATCCTATTAAGTAGTTTACTTATCTAATTCATCAATTCATTTAAGATAAAGAATTATTATAATCAGATAGGATGACAACCATCATGCCTCTTGTTTATCATATTGATATCTAATGGTAAAAGATGATAAAAGATAACTACCAAGTCTCTATACATTCTTTAGACTGCTGAAACTTTGTCTTATTTGGGGGCCGTAATGGTTTTTAAACCCACTTACAATCTGTGAGCTATTGGGTCCATTGCCAACTATGGACAGACCTATAGGATCGTGTACATAGAACATCTGAGTTGAAGCTCATAGAACTGTATTTTGAGAGAGAGAATTAATCAATTAATTAACAGTTAATGTCAAGGTAATTAATAAGTACTAAATTAATTGATTAATTGTTACTTTGTATCAGGGTGATCAATTAATTAATTTAGGGATTGATTATGTAATTAATTAATTAGTTTGCAGGATGTAATTAATTAATTTATAAATTAATGGAATTACATTTGACAAATAATTAATTGAATAAATACATCAATTTATTATCTAAGTTTGATTTATTTTATTTGGATAATTATATTTAATCAAAATGTATCAGATGCATAATATAAATTCTTTTACTATTTATTTATGTAATTGAAACAATTTTGGATTAAATTTGTAATTAACCAAATAACCCTAATTTAGGACTATAAATACACCGACTAAGAGAACCCTAACCTAAGTTTTATACATAGAAAAATCGGTCAGCCCTCTTTCCTAGACAAGGAATTCAACCAGCCCTCTTTCCTATGCAAGGAATTCAGCCAGTCTCTCTCTCTCTCTCTCTCTCTCTCTCTCTCTCTCTCTCTCTCTCTCTCTCTCTCTCTCTTCTCTTCTTCAACTAGCATCGACTCTTTATCAAAGGTGTTCATGCATCTGACTGTGGAGATCATCTACTTTATAGATTCTGCAGCAATCTCTAGAAGAAACATAACATTTAAGTTTTTAATTCCTCGATATTGAAAATGGTTTTATTTTAAGCAATGGTTAATGGACAAAGATTCATAACTCACAGATTCTAGAAATTTTAAACTATAATTCTGTTGCGCAGAGTTGATTAACTGCCTAGAATCCCCAAAATAATGCGCCACTAATGAAGAGAGAGAAATCTATATTAGGAAATCCACTCTTTTTTTATTGAATAAAATATTATTCCACTAATAAAGAGAGAGAAATCCATATTAGAAAATCCACGATTTTCGGATTGAATAAAATATTATTAATGTGCCACTAATAAGAATAGAGAAATCCATATTCCTTTTATTGTATGTACTTATTTTATTTCTAATTAACATAATAAAATGTTAGTGTCTTTATAATTCTTGCATAAAAAATCCTACAAAGAATAGCAATCGAAGGAAGCCAGTGCCAGAGTCAAAATTTCATACCGGGAGCTAATTTCCAAAGTCCAATTGTCAAGGCTGGCAATTTTTTTTCCTCCAACATAGCACAAGTTCTTTGTTTTGGTGTGTTGACCGTAAAACCAGTGTCTAACGTGAAACTGTAAACATAATAAATTTCTCACAATGATAGTAACTCAAACTTATATATAAGGAAATTTTACAAATAGTCCATTTATTCATAATAGAATATAATATATAACTACATATTAGAAGAGAACATGTCTGAATCTTTTATTATAAATTATAATTAACTATTGATCTTCATGTTGTACGAGGAGGAAATGTATAACCTGAAAAAGATTAAAAGAAAAATAAATATTATATATATTGTTTGTGAACTTACTTCCATGTTTCATTCCAGGTTTAACCTGAACACCAGAAGTTCGAACTATAAAAATAACTTTTCTCATGCCAATCATAGCTTCCACTTCCAGAGTTACATACTTGCAAGTCCAATGAACATGCACATGTTTTAATACTTCACAATAATCTTTAGATTGAGGAACTTTAGGTCCTTCTTTCTTTATAAATTTACCACAATGAGTTGTTAAAGAAGATACTTAAATTTACCACAATGAGTTGTTAAAGAAGATACTTGATCTTCAGAACCAGCTAAAACAGTTTGATCATTGAAAAGTAGGGCTCCCGTTATTAAAAATGTTGCTATAATCACCCAAATTAGAGTCTTTGTGTTTCCCATTGCTCTCAAATCTTCTTCTTTTTTATGTAAATTAGTGGTTGATATGTTTTGAGTTGATGGATAATGAGTGATATTTATATAAGAGGAAATTAGTTAGTTTTTTTTAAAAAAATTAGTAGTAAATGAGAAACCATAATGGCAAATGGCAAAAGCAGGATTACATGAAAATCTACACAAAATTACTATTTTTAGTGTGAAACCTAGGAGAACCTATTACAAATCTGTTATGGATTTGATATGGATTTTCTTATGACAAATATTAATGTAAGGTAACTTACATTTAGACAAATATTAGGATAATTGGTAACAAGCCTGAATTAAAATGTCAAATGGCAAAAACATGATTATATGAAAAGAATGATAAGATATAAATTTAGACTTGTGGCATACGTATAAAATGCTGCTTCTTTTTCTCCTTTCTTTCCAAATCCTTCTGTTCTTGAAATGTAGTATTAATAAAAAAAATTAACGAAATAAAAAATATTTTTATTAAAAATATAATTTCAATAACTATAATGATAATAAATTATATGTTTTTATTATTAATCACGAAAAAAATTATTAATTTTTTTATTTTATTTTATTTTCAATAATACTTATTTCCTATAAATTTAATAGATTTTATTTTTTATTATTTTATTTATTATAATATTAATAAGTTGTTTTATACTATGGAATATATATATATGCGTGTATTAGAGTTCGGATTGATGTTCGCCTACCATTAAAACATTGGAAGAAGATTAAGGTTCCTAATGGTGGTTCATCTATAGTGCAGTTCAAGTATGAAAGACTGAACTTGTTCTGTGTTCTTTGTGGTTGTCTTAGTCACACTGAAAGTAGTTGTACTAACTTTGGTGATAAGGACAAAAAATTAATTCCGAAGGAGTGGGGGCTTTGGTTGCGTGTTGTTGCTAGACAAGGTACTGATGGGGGGGCTGAGAAGTGGCTTAGGAACCCCAAGGATATGAATTTGTCATCCTTTAGTTCTAAGGAGAAATTAAAATCTATGTCTGAAGGAAATCCTGCTTCAAGTGTTCATGTTTTGCCTGAAGTGTTCTTGTATTGACAAACAGAACACTACTATGAGGGTCTCTAACAATATTGCCAAGCAGGTTATGAATCTTGTTTCAAATTCAGTCAGGGTAGTGAGGGTTGATGAGTCTGAAACTGTTGATACGGTGCTTGATGAGGAGAGAAAAAGGAAAAGATAAATGTAGGATCAGTTAGCTGTACCATCTGATGCTATTCCATTTCCAGCCACTAGGAATCCAAATAGTGGTAAACATTTATCGGTCCGCTCGCAATGATTGGTGTTAGTTGGAACTATCGTGGGCTTGGCAACCCGCGCTTAGTATTGGCTCTTAAGGGTTTGATTAAGAGTTGTAAGCCATTAGTGATTTTTTTGATAAAGACTCTTGTACATACAGGTAGAATGGAAGAGATTAAGCGTAATATTGGGTTTGAAGGTTGTTTTTGTGCAAATAGTATGGGTAGAAGCGGCAGATTGGCGGTTTTGTGGCATAGCTCGGTTCAGATTGACATCCTGGGTTACTCTACTCATCACATTGACATGTTTGTCTATAGTAGTGGTCTCCCGGTATGGCGCCTTACAGGGCATTATGGGCACCCTGCCCATAGCCAAAGGCATGTAACTTGGAATCTTCTTCGCACTCTTTGGCCATCTTCTTCGTTGCCTTGGTGTGTTATGGGTGATTTCAACGACCTTCTGGGATCTGAGGACAAATGTGTGGCTCACGAGCACCCACAGTGGATTTTTAAGGGTTTTCAGGGAGCTATTGTTGACTGTGAACTCCAGGATATCCGGCTTGATAGTTTTAAATACACCTGGGAACGAGGTCGTGGTACTAATCATCATGTTGAGGAAAGATTGGATCGTTGTATGGTGAGTGCTAACTAGCTTGAGATTGTCCCTCAGTCTTCAATAACTTGTCTAGTACTTCTACATCTGACCATCTCTCGTTAATTCTCAACACCTCTCTAACCGTTCATAATAATAGGAAATGGAAGTTTCGTTTTGAAAATTATTGGTTACTGGAAGACGATTTTATGGATTTAATTGAGCATAGATGCCAAGGGCTTGAGGGTACAATGTTGCTTAAGAAAATGCGTAGCTATTCACAACTAATGGGAGATTGGAGCAAGGAACATCACTTTAAATTTCACAAGGAACTGGCAAGTTTTAAGCAGTGGCTGGCTGAGGCAATTAAGAGGAGTTCCCATGACTCGGCAGAATTAATTTCTGATTTGCGGATTAGTATTAAGGATTGTCTTGATTTGGAGGAGCAATACTGGAAACAGTGATAAAAAAAATCTTTTGGCTCCAGGGAGGTGATAAGAACAGTAAAGTTTTCCATGCCTCCACCTTTGCTAGAAGAAGGAGGAATAGTATTCTTTCATTAAAAACTAAAAAGGGGCGGGGAGCTGAAGGCTATGGTTGATCTCGAACCACATATTCGGATGTATTTTACCAAGCTATATAATGATGAGTCGGATAGTATGGATCCTTATGTTGATTATATTCAGAATCATCTTTCGCCGGCTAATGCTGCTACTCTTCTTCGCCCCTTTAGTAAGGTGTAATTTACAAAGGTTGTTCTAGCAATGCATCCGGACAAGTCTTCGGGTCTTGACGGTCTTAACCTGGGGTTTTTTCAGAAATTTTGGCCTATCATTGGCGATGATGTGTTTTTAGACACTAATTGCTCTTATTCCTAAAACTGCCAGTCCAACTTCCATCCAAGAGTATAGGCCGATCTCACTTTGTAATGTAATTTACAAAATTATTTCAAAGGTCCTTGCTAACCGACTAAAACCGATGCTTTCACGACTGATTGGTTCTAAGTAGTGGGATTTTGTGAAGGGAAGGTCAATTATGGATAATGTCTTGATTGCCTTCGAAGTTGTCCATTATATGCATAGAAAGACCACGGGTTAGAAGGGTATTGCGGCTTTGAAAATAGATATTCAGAAAGCTTATGATGGAGTGAGGTGGTCTTATTTGAAGGCGGTTATGGTTTAGATGGGGTTTCCGGATACTTGGATCGCTTGGGGTATGCAATGTGTTACTTCAGTGAAGTATAAGGTCCTAATAAACGGGGGGGGGGGGGGGGGGGGGGAGTAGCAGTTTTACTCTAAGAAGAGGGCTTTGTCAGGGTTGCCCTTGTTGGAAAAATAGGCTAACGTATAGCAGCGGAAATATAAAAATTTTAACCTATTTCCATAAACCATAAGATCCGTTAACCGTTATTTCATATAAAGAGGGATAAGAAGAAATACCTTTTGATGTTCTATCTACCGTTGTAAACGAAGTGCCCATAACTCTTACTTCGAGTTCCCGAGCACAGAACAAAACAAATATAAGATCAAGTTAGAATCAACCGTTGAATAGCAACCAAAGTAGATTGCCTCTAATTAATCAACACAAGATCAAGGATAAAGAAAGAAAGATGAAATCAATTGAATCGGTAGAAAGCGGTGGATTGTTTCGTCCTCAACAAGGGGTGTCGAAATTCTCTCTCCCGGTTGCACTGTGTATTTCAAAAATTCCAGTAGGGTTTTGCTTAGTGGATTTAGAAAATCCCATAAGAGGGGTTACTTATAATCTCTTGTATCTAATCCCTAGTTAGATAGAATTAGGTTATTAAAATAAAAATTCTATTCGGAATAGAATTCATAATTATTATCCATTAATATATCTAATATATACAGGATAATAATAATAACCTTACTGGATAATAATAGGAGTAATTTAATCTAATTAAAACTCCTAACTTATTTATCCTTTAATTAATTTAATTCATAATCCTAATCTAATTAGAATAGATAAAATCAAATTAATTATTTATGTATTTATATACATAAATTTCGACCCCCTCTATTACTGGGCCTTACTGGGCTCAGTTGGGCTTCCATCAATTAATTAACATTTGTCTCTCTTTTGAGTTCCAAGTCTTATGTGTGACCCCATTAGGTTCTTATTGCTTCTAGCCGTATGCAACTATTAAAATTAATTTTCAAAGAATTATATTTAATCTTTGCATAACGGAATGATGCACAGAGTATGTGATTAGCAAGTCCGTAATCATTCCCCTAGAGCTATAAGAAGACAGGTTGATTCTGTCGTTGACCTTTCAGTATTAGTTACGGTATAATTCGATCCTTTATCAACTACGTCCTTGAACTGAATCTTATGACTATGGGTAATGTCAAGTCACATATAGCGAGACGTTCGTTTTACTTATACAGGCCGAGTCAACTCAAATTAGATAGGTTAAGTGAAATCTGTATTTCAAGTCTTAAGCTATCACCTTGCAAGGATTTAGAGTCGAGTCTTCCACAAGCGATCCATGGACATATCTCCCATTTATCGAGAGTGATAAATGCTCAATCCAATATATAACGATCCCGCAATCACTTCATGTGATACCCAACGTCTGCTGTTCACACCCCAGAGTCATCTTTGTTAAGGATCGTGTTACACCAGAGTCAAAGCGTCACATTCCGTAACCCAGAATATCAATTAACATTCCTTTGAGTCTGAGGATTATTTACACCTATTAATACCAATGAGATGAACAGGTGACAAGGATGAATCTACCCATCCTGTTATCTCAAGTCGGGTCCCCAATCCTAATGAACTACTTTTCATCGGATCCATGTAACTGTCCAGATATTTGTATATATGAAGCTTGTGAGATCAGCTTTCTGTCGGACAGAAGACATTGTTACATGCAAGTCTCAACAGTGATATATCAATCCTAAACATATCACTTGACTTGGGGTGGTTTTAAGTTTATTAGTTTATTATAAAGTTTTGTCTCACTTCATGCTTGTATGAACACTTTATAATCACTTTAAAACAAACTTACGGATTTCCTTTTATCAGACTTTATTTAGTGCTTAAAAAGGGATTGCCTTTATATAGTTATAAAACATATATCTCATTAAAACAAATGATATAAAGAACAATTCATTTATATTAAGTTTGTATCCTAGAACAATTGTCTATAGTGTTGGGGTTTAGTGTCCTATAGACAATTGTTCTAGGATACAAACTTAATGTAAATGAATTGTTCTTTATATCATTTGTTTAATGAGATATATGTTTTATAACTATATAAAGGCAATCCCTTTTAAGCACTAAATAAAGTCTAATAAAAGGAAATCCGTAAGTTTATTTAAAGTGATTATAAAGTGTTCATACAAGCATGAAGTGAGACAAAACTTTATAGTAAACTGATAAACTTAAAACCACCCCAAGTCAAGTGATATGTTTGGGATTGACATATCACTGTTGAGACTTGTATGTAACAATATCTTCTGTTCGACAGAAAGCTGATCTCACAAGCTTCATATATACAGATATCTGGACAGTTACATAGATCCGATGAAACGTTGTTCATTAGGATTGGGGATTCGATTTGAGATAACAGGATGGGTAGATTCATCCTTGTCACATGTTCATCTCATTGGTATTAATAGGTATAACTAATCATCAAACTCAAATGAATATTAATTGGTATTCTGGATTACGGAATGTGATGCTTTGACTCTGGTGTAACACGATCCTTAACAGAGATGACTCTGGGGTGTGAACAGTAGACGTTGGGTATCACAGGAAGGAATTGTGGAGTCGTTATATATTGGATTGAGCATTTATCACTCCCGATAAATGGGAGATACATCCATGGATCGCTTGTAGAAGACTCGACTCTAAATCCTTACAAGGTGATAGCTTAAGAGTAAGAAATACAGATTTCACTTAACCTATCTTTTTGAGTTGACTCGGCCTGTACAAGTAAAACGAACGTCTCGCTATATGTGACTTGACATCACCCATAGTCATAAGATTCAGTTCAAGGATGTAGTTGATAAAGGATCGAATTATACTGTAACTAATACGGAAAGGTTAACGACAAAATCAACCTGTCTTCTTATAGCTCTGGGGGAATGATTACGGACTTGCTAATCACATACTCTGTACATCATTCCGTTATGTAAAGATTAAATATAATTCTTTGAAAATTAATTTAATAACGTTGCATACGGCTAGAAGCAATAAGAACCTAATGGATCACACATAAGACTTGGAACCTAAAAGAGAGATAGATGTTAATTAATTGATAGAAGCCCAATTGAGCCCAATAAGGCCCATGGACATAAGGGGGTCGAAATTCATGTAGTGATATACATGAATAATTAATTTGATTTCGTTAATCCTAATTAGATTAGGAATATGAATTAAATTAATTAAGAGATAATTAAGTTAGGAGTTTTAATTAGATTAATATACTCCTATTATTATCCAATAAGGTTATTATTATTATCCTTAATATATTAGATATATAGAAAGATAATAATTAGGAATTCTATTCCGAATGGAATTCCTATTCAGTAACCTAATTCTATCTAACTAGGGATTAGATACAAGAGATTATAAATACTCATTCCCTTGAGATTTTCGAAATCCAAGCAAGCCATACCCTACTTGTGATTTTCAAAATTCACCTAGTCCAAGAGAGAGAAAATTCGACACCCCTAGTTCGAGGACGAGATTTCTCTACGGCTTCGTTTGATCAATCAATTTTCATCTATTTCTTTTATCCTTGATCTTGTGTTGATTAGTTAGAGGCAATCTACTTTGGTTGCTATTCAACGGTTGATACTAAATTAATCTTCCCATGTTTTATTTCGTGTTTGGGAACTCGAAGAAGAAAAACAAACAAAATGGAGAAATTCGTTTTACTACTCCTACATCAGGTCAGTTCACGATTTCGCGGATTCCCGGAGATTGAACCGTCGGATCGTCGCGAGTTTTGGACAGGAGCTTCTAGACATATTCTTCCACGTTTCCACTGAAGGGATTGTCGTTCGGAGGTCTGGAAGGTCTGTTTCGGATAGGGGCAGATTGGTAGACAGTTTCTATCTCTTTTGAAGTTGTGGGCACTTCGTTTGCAACGGTAGATAGAACTTCTAAAAGGTATTTCTTCTTATCCTTCTTTGTATGAAATAACGGTTAACGGATCTTGTGGTTAAATGGAAATAGGTTAAAAATTTTATATTTCCGCTGCTATAGCATAGCCTAATTTCCAACAGTCGTATCAGAGCCATCGTTAAATCCATTATTTCATATATGAAAATTTAGAAGTTTTCAATAGGATTGAATAAATATTTATAGTTAGGATTAATTAACAAATTGTTTTGATTAATTAATTCTAAAGATAAATAAGTTTTAATTAATTCTTAATTAAAACAGATTATGCGTATGTTCCTAATTATTTTGGTTGATAATCATTATAACAAAATCTATTAGTTTTATAGTTAGATTGATAAAATCAGTTTTATTAATTCTAAAGATAAAACGGAAATCTATAGTAGTTTTTCCTATTTTCTGAAAATCGTTTTAAAACCGTTTTAGAACTGATATATATATATATTTAAAATCGTTTTTATATTTAAATATATATGTTTCAGAAATTGATAGTTTTCTGTTTTGATTATCAAATGAAAATTTGTTTAAAAGTTTGTTTTACCAATTTGTAAATCAAAATATTAAATGAATTAAAATCAAAATAATTGGGACGTGCATATTAAAGTTTTATGTAGTTATATTAATCTAAAAATTAATATAAAAGATACGAAACTATTAGAAGTAAAATTGGATGAAAGTTAATTTGATATGTTAATGTGATTAACATAAATATTACATAAGATAGTTATGTAATCAACCAATTAAATTTATTTAATTGAGTCTATGCATGTTTGGAGTTATGGACATATTTGGACCCTCTTTAGTCTTTTGGTATTTTTGAAATAGGGCCTGCGAGTCCTGCCTTTCTACTATCTATTGTAATTTCTCCTCTCATTTTTAGTAGTATAGAAATTAATATGTAATTTCAAGGCGCCATGGAGAAGACGGATGACCTAAAGAGAAATATGTAATAGTTAGTATTTCCTTAGGTTTGCCCTTTTATTCCGTCTCTAGCTCGACGGAATAATTTAGATGATATGTCCATAACGCCAATGTATGTGAATGTATGTGTCTGATGTATGCTAAAGCAAATCAAGACTAAGTTAGATTATGAGACCTAAAATAAAATCCCTCATTAAAAAGTTAAGTAAATAAACAAGTTATTAAAATCGGTTGCCCCTCCCTAATATTATAATTCAGCCGGCAGTGCTGAGGGCCTTTGGGTTGTTGAGTAAACTCAAGCTCGGGGTCCTTTCGGTAACACCTGAATTATCGAAAATCATTTTTCATGAATATGGGGTAATACTTAAATTAGATTATGATAATTGGATGAGTAAACTCATGTTGTCATAAACTAATGGGCAAGACGGTTGGGATTAATATGAATAGCATATTAGTTACTAATGTGGTTAGTAACCCAATAACCTAGGAATCACATTAAAGATGTGATTGATTACATAAATCTACCTAATGAATGAGACTAGCTTGTTGAGTAAACTCAAGGCGAAATCTCAGGAGTTAGGATCCTAGCTCACTAAAGGATTTGTGAAATTCTTCGAATTAATATGGAGGGCTATTAATTTGGCAAAATAGTGGGAGCAATCTAAAATAAACTAAAAGGCCTATAATTTTAGATTGATATACTTTAAGCAAATGAATGACATACGTTTACTCTTTCTCACTCTCAGGTTTAATTAAACCCACTCTTATAATCATGACTAAAACCAATCTGCAAAACATTCTTACCGATAACAAATTGAATGGTTCAAACTTCACCGACTGGTTTCGTAACCTCAAAATTGTTTTGAAGTTCGATAAAATAGGGTATGTACTTGATACATCGATACCCCCCTCTCCCTGCTGATGATGCTCCTATTGAGGAAATTGATGCTTACCAGAAGCATAAGGCTGATGATGATCATGCCGGATGCATCATACTTGCATCGATGACACCGGAATTACAAAGGCAACATGAGGAAATGGATGCCTATTCCATCATCATGCACCTAAAGGAATTGTTTGGGAAACAAACCAGGTGCGAACGCTACGAGATATCCAAGTTGCTATATCGTAGTAGGATGCAAGAGGGCACATCTGTCATGACACATTGTGTCAAGATGATTGGCTACATTACCAAACTTTCTAGTATTGGATTTGCGATGGATAACGAATTAAGTATAGACTTAATTCTTTAATCCCTCCCAGAAAGTTATTCACAGTTCATTATGAACTATCAGATGAATGACTTGCAAACCTCTCTTGAAGAGCTTGCAAATATGCTCAAGTCAGTTGAGCCCAATATAAAGAAAGACAAAGCCATACCGGCTCTTGTCATTGAGGGATCAAAGAAAAGGAAAGGGAGCTATCCCAATACTAATTATCCCAAGAAAGGTAAGAAAGCCGTGCCCTACAAAGCTAACGGAAAGGAAGTGAAGAAGCCCAAAGGAGAGTGCCGCTTCTGTGGTAAAGACGGGCATTGGAAGAGGAACTGCAAGGAGTACCTAGCCTCCCTCAAGAAGGGAAATGGCGGTGCTTCAACATCTGGTATGTTTTATATTGAAATAAATACAGTTTCACTGTCTGAATCTTGGGTATTAGATACCGGATGTGGATCTCATATTTGTACAAATATGCAGGAGCTAAATCAGACTAGGGAACTAAAGAAAGAAAGCATAAACTTGCGAGTAGGAAATGGAGCAAGAGTTGCCGCCCTCGCAACTGGAAATTATGTTTTAAATTTGCCCTCTGGTCTTGTAATAGAATTAAGGAATTGTTTATACGTTCCTCAAATGTCTCGCAACATTATTTCTATTAGCTGTCTTGTTGACGACGGTTTTCATATTTCAATAAAAGACAAGAGTTGCAATTTTTATAAAGATTCGATCTTTTATTTTTCAGGAATTTCACAAAATGGGATTTATGTGTTAGATAACAAAATTCCTGCTTTTGCAATTGATACCAAAAGACATAAGCTAGATAATTCAACTTACTTGTGGCATTGTCGTTTAGGCCATATAAACAAGAGACGCATGCTAAAGCTACATTCAGATGGGCTTATAGATCCAATCAATCCCGAATCATTAGAAACATGCGAATCATGTTTAAAAGGTAAAATGACAAAGACACCCTTTAGCAATAAAGGTGAGCGTGTATCAGACACTCTAGGACTCATTCATTCAGATGTATGTGGTCCTATGTCAGTCCAAGCAAGAGGAGGATTCAGATTCTTCATAAGCTTCATAGATGACCATACCCGATATGGTTACATCTACTTGATGAAGCACAAGTTAGAAGCTTTTGAGAAATTCAAATGCTTCAAGAATGAAGTAGAGAATCAATTAGGAAAGAAAATAAAGACGCTTCGATCTGATCGAGGTGGCGAATATCTTTCAGATGATTTTCTGAATTATCTAACTGAATGTGGGATATGCTCACAATGGACACCTCCCTATACACCACAACACAATGGTGTGTCCGAGAGGAGAAATCGTACCCTATTAGATATGGTACGATCCATGATGAGCATGGCCTTACTTCCAAAGACGTTCTGGGGCTATGCCTTAGAAACTGCCCTTTTCACCCTAAATCGAGTACTAACTAAATCCGCTAGTTCCACACCATATGAATTGTTCATTGGTAGGAAACCCGTGTTTTCATTTATGAGAGTATGGGGTTGTTCAGCCTTTGTCAAACGCATTGCGTCCGACAAACTAGATTCAAAATCTGATAAATGTTTCTTCATTGGATACCCTAAGGAAACTATGGGATATTACTTCTATCATCCAGATGATCAGAAAGTAATCGTATCCAAGCACGCAACCTTCTTAGAGAAAGAGTTTCTCGAAGAAACACAAAAGGGAAGCATGATTGAACTTGACGAAGTTCAAGAAGAAGAAACACCGACTGAAACAACAGAGGCGGTTGAGGTACCCGAAGGAGTCCCATTAGATGAGACTCCAGTGCCACCTATTCGTAGATCACAAAGAGTTCGTGAACTCCCAGTTAGATATGGTTTTCTAGTGGGAGATGATAATGAGGTTCCCGTGTTAGACGACGAACCCGAAAACTACGAAGAGGCTCTTACTAGTCCAGATTCTAAAGCATGGCTTGAGGCTATGGATTCTGAAATGGATTCCATGTATACTAACCAAGTGTGGACTTTGGTTGATCCACCCGAAGGGATAATACCCATTGGGTGCAGGTGGATCTTCAAAAAGAAGACAGACATGGATGGAAAGGTTAGCACCTACAAAGCTAGGTTAGTAGCGAAAGGATATCGTCAGAAGCAAGGAATTGATTATGACGAAACTTTCTCTCCTGTGGCTATGTCCAAATCAATCAGAATCATGCTTGCAATTGCCGCTCACTACGATTATGAGATTTGGCAAATGGATGTGAAAACAGCTTTCCTAAACGGAAACCTGCTTGAGGATGTATATATGATGCAGCCTGAAGGTTTCATATCGAAGGATGCAAATAAAGTTTGCAAACTTCAGAGATCCATTTATGGACTCAAGCAAGCATCTAGAAGCTGGAATAAGCGTTTTGACGAAACCATAAAACAATTTGGTTTTGAACAAAATTGCGAAGAAGCTTGCATTTACAAGAAAGTAAGTGGGAGCTCTATAGCATTTCTTATACTATATGTGGACGATATATTATTAATGGGAAATGACGTTGCTCTCTTACAGTCAGTGAAAGTATGGTTATATGGTAACTTCTCAATGAAAGACCTTGGTGAAGCAGCTTATATAGTTGGTATAAAGATCTATAGAGATAGATCGAGAAGACTGCTTGGTCTTTCACAGGCTACATACATTGAAAAGGTGCTAAATCGGTTTAGCATGCTTGAATCGAAACGAGGTAACTTACCCATGTTACATGGAGTAAAGTTAAACAATCATCAATGTCCTAAAACCGATGATGATAAACGACGCATGGTTGTAGTCCCGTACGCCAGCGCAATCGGTTCGATTATGTATGCTATGCTATGCACTAGACCTGACGTAGCGTTCGCATTATCTGTAACGAGTCATTACCAAGGGAATCCGGGAGACGAGCATTGGATTGCCGTCAAGAACATTCTTAAGTACTTGAGAAGAACTAAAGATATGTTCCTAGTGTACAGAGAAGGTGATCTGAAAATAGAAGGATTTTCAGACGCAAGTCATCTCACAGATGAGAATGATTATAAATCCCAATCAGGATACCTGTTTATCTTGAATGGGGGTGCGGTCAGTTGGAAGAGTTCCAAGCAGGGAAGCGTAGCTTTCTCTACGACCGAGTCAGAGTATATCGCAGCTGCGGAAGCAGCAAAGGAAGCGGTTTGGATTAGAAAGTTCATTACAAAACTAGGTATGGTGCCTGACATTGTCAATCCCATTACACTGTACTGTGATAACAATGGAGCCATTGTGCAAGCAAAGGAACCACGGTCTCATAATGCATCCAAGCATTACCTTAAGCGATACCACATTATTAGAGAGATTGTGGCTAGAGGAGATGTGAGAATAGAAAGAGTACCTACAGAGGACAACGTTGCAGATCCGTTGACAAAGCCTTTAACCCAGAGAATACATGATCGTCATTTAATTTCTACTGGGATAAGTTTTAGAAACAATTGGCTTTAGTCCAAGTGGGAGTATGTTGGGCTTTAGTGTCCTATAGACAATTGTTCTAGGATACAAACTTAATGTAAATGAATTGTTCTTTATATCATTTGTTTAATGAGATATATGTTTTATAACTATATAAAGGCAATCCCTTTTAAGCACTAAATAAAGTCTAATAAAAGGAAATCCGTAAGTTTATTTAAAGTGATTATAAAGTGTTCATACAAGCATGAAGTGAGACAAAACTTTATAGTAAACTGATAAACTTAAAACCACCCCAAGTCAAGTGATATGTTTGGGATTGACATATCACTGTTGAGACTTGTATGTAACAATGTCTTCTGTTCGACAGAAAGCTGATCTCACAAGCTTCATATATACAGATATCTGGACAGTTACATAGATCCGATGAAACGTTGTTCATTAGGATTGGGGATCCGATTTGAGATAACAGGATGGGTAGATTCATCCTTGTCACCTGTTCATCTCATTGGTATTAATAGGTATAACTAATCCTCAGACTCAAAGGAATATTAATTGGTATTCTGGATTACGGAATGTGATGCTTTGACTCTGGTGTAACACGATCCTTAACAGAGATGACTCTGGGGTGTGAATAGTAGACGTTGGGTATCACAGGAAGTAATTGCGGAGTCGTTATATATTGGATTGAGCATTTATCACTCCCGATAAATGGGAGATACATCCATGGATCGCTTGTGGAAGACTCGACTCTAAATCCTTGCAAGGTGATAGCTTAAGAGTAAGAAATACAGATTTCACTTAACCTATCTTTTTGAGTTGACTCGGCCTGTACAAGTAAAACGAACGTCTCGCTATATGTGACTTGACATCACCCATAGTCATAAGATTCAGTTCAATGATGTAGTTGATAAAGGATCGAATTATACTGTAACTAATATGGAAAGGTTAACCACAGAATCAACCTGTCTTCTTATAGCTCTGGGGGAATGATTACGGACTTGCTAATCACATACTCTGTACATCATTCCGTTATGCAAAGATTAAATATAATTCTTTGAAAATTAATTTAATAACGTTGCATACGGCTAGAAGCAATAAGAACCTAATGGATCACACATAAGACTTGGAACCTAAAAGAGAGATAGATGTCAGACGTGACAAATGATTTTTCCAGAAAATTTACCTCTTCCCAAACACATTTACCTCTTTTCTATACACTAACCCTTCATCAAAATATCACATCTCTTTGTAAAAAATTATTCAAATCCTACATTACATCCAAATAATTTCTTCTTTTATCATACCATTTCCTTAAACACCTACATTTATCTCTCTAAGAAATCACCATGGAAATTTTTCTCAGACAGATACATCAGAACGTGGAGTGAGGAATATAGTCCTTGAAATTATCTTATCCCCCAGGAAGGAATTGTTGATTTTTACAATAGTTTTGAAAGTTTCGGTTCATGTGCGTAGTTCCAGTTCGTGCACAAAACTAGAAGTTCGGGCATTCAACCGCAATCAGTAGATCCTTAAATTGAGAAAACGTAAAAAAAACATCATATTCCAGGTAAGTTAGAGTGAACAGAACCATTATTTAGAACCGGTCTAGATAATTGACTCTGTCCATAATTTTGATTCTCCTTGAGAATTCTTAAGGATTATCTCATTTTTAGTTTTTCATATTTCATATTCTAATTTTTATATTTTATTTTAGTTTAATTTTTATATTCATCTTTAGTTTAGCGATAATGATTAGATTAGAAATAAAAAAAAATTCATTGAAAGATATTGAAAATATGCTATGTATCTTAAATATTTGTACTTAATGAGGAAAGTGTCTTTAGATTTAAAGAAATCTCAATTGAATTAAAATCACACATTATTTAATTTTCTGATTGTATAGAGATTTTTAAACAAATTTCTACAGTCATTTTTATTTGAAGTTTTTGAACTTACTGAGAATTTTTAATCCTCAACTGAGATTTTACAATTCTCTATCGATATTCATGACACGCATAATTTTCAATAAGATGTCTTTTGTTCTATGAAAATTAATTTCTTTACTTTTCATATTTTTAATTTTTAGTTTTTCTTATTATATGTTCATAATTTTTATTTTTCTTTCTTTTTAGTTTAATTTATTTTTATTTTAATATTTAGGTTAATTTAGTTTTTGTTTTTATTTTTATTTATTTTTATTTCTAGTTTTTGTGTACAAATAAGTCTTGTAAAATAAAAATCAAATTTAGTCATGTTTTGAAAATTTTCATAAAGTGTTAAGTGTTTTTGAGAAAAATATATATCTCAAAATCTCAGTTGAGATTCTTCATGTTTCAGGATTTGGGAATTCTCAGTTGGGATTCCGAAAATCTCAGTTGAGATTTTCTGTATTTTAACATTTTGATATACCTGTAAGAGATTACAGACATCTCATTTCAAAAATTCTGTCAGTTAATCCAAAAGGTATCTGTTTGACATCTTTTATTCTAAACAGACACAACCTTTCACTTATGAAACCTATATACTCCTGTAGGTTCAGAATTCTTTCATTTCATTTTATCTTTCAGAATTCTGAATTTCTTTCTCAAATTCTCAATCCTACAGACATCATTTTCTTCTCTCTCACAGACATGACTAAGTCTTTGAAAAATGTTCGAAAACACACTTTTGCTCATAGCAAGAGAGTTGACATTTCTTCACGCTATGGAGCATGGTTTCCAATCTACAATCATGATGAGGGGAAACGTTATTTATAGTTTAGATATGCATAGTTTTGTGGAATGATGTATATGAGTTCCTGAACGAAGAACTCGGGACAAACGATGACATGAATCGCTATCTGACAAATTTGGGATGGACCAAGTTTGCATCAGTAAAGTTTCCTATTATTGGAAACTGGGTATTAGAGTTTCTGTCTACTGTTCGTTTCGTCAATAAGAGGCGTGTTCGTCTCAGTTTTCGTTGTGAGGGTAAGATATTCACTTTTGGATATCCTGAACTTCATAGTTGGTTTGGTTTTCCGCCACGGGATACCACCCCGCATCATCCTGGCAGAGATATGACTTCTACAAATATATGGAGAATGTTGACAGGATTTTGGAGATTCAATCCACGTCTTGCCTACAACAAATCAATAAATTCTAACTCCATGCTGTTTTTGCACAAATTTCTCTGTCATAGGTTGTTTGGTCGAGTCAGAAGCAGTGTTGTCCAGGATACTGATTTATATGTGCTAGGTGATATTTTCCAAGGTAACACAGTTAATTCCTCAAAAATTTCAATGGAGGGATTAGTTGCCGCTTCCCGTTCAAAGAATCGTAAAATAGGGTTTGGGAATATCATATGTGGAATCATTTTGGGTACCAAAGGATCAGTTTCTGTTCCTTGGACTAATAAAGAGCCTTTTCCCATACTTGATTACGAGTTCTGGGAAAGTGAGAGAATCGTAAATGAGTTTTTTTGTGTCGGTCCATAGTTTCTTTCTCTCAAAGAAAGAGAAGTTTTTGTTCAAGAACAATTTGAAAGGGCCAGAATAATACGTATCCCAATTCATAGGGATACTGTTTAAATTTATAATGTTTGATTGTAATTCTATACATATGTTTGATGTTCATGTATATAGATTTATTTCTGTTTTTGTGTACATATGTTTGATAAGTAATTAATAGGTGATTATGATTAATAAAAATGCATTAATTCTTTCCTTAATTTCTTTTCTTTAAGGAACAACCTTTGGTTTTCCTTTAATTTAATGTTTCAGTTTTGTTTATCTAAGTTTCAGGAATTAAATTTTGCATTAATGTCACTTAATTACAAGAGGAATTGAATTAGTCATGTTCAAATTGTCAAAAATATCCAATTTTTACCCAGAAATTCCAGAATCTCAGTTGAGATTCTGAAATCTCAGTTGAGACAGCAAAGGAGCAACTTTCAGGAAAATTTCGCCCCCTTTGCAAGCTTGCTGTCGCGACTGAGATTTTGAAAATCTCAGTCGCGACTTGCGACTTACAGGGACGGGATTTGGGCGCATTTGCCTTCTTTTCCTCTTCCTACTCTATTTACTTACCTATTCATCTATCCTAATCAATCCTATTACTTACACCTATTTAAATCACCTCTTTTTACACCAATCAATCATCTTTTCTCTTCCCAATACCAAGATTCACTCATCTTCCCCATAAATCTTTACCCTATTCATCTTCTTCTTCCCTAATTCACCACCATTATCTTTTACTCTTCCTTTTATCCTTTCATATTTTCTTCATCCCATTCACCAATTTCACAAACAAAATATGCCAAGACAAAAGACCGTTGCTAACAAAACTAAAGCCACTGAAGTCAATAGATTACGAGTTCAATATGGAGCACCTTTCGATATTACGACGGAAGCCGAAGGACGCAAATATCACCGATTTTCTAATATCCAAATAGAGTTCGTCGACATGCTTTTTCTTGACACCGACACGGTAAATACACTTTCTTTTACCGAGCGTATTGATGAATTTCTTTCCGTTCTTGGCTGGAAACGATTTGCTAGTATGCGTTTTCCAAGTCTTAAATCGCATATTATTGAGTTTTTGGTTACTCTAACCTATGACAAGAAGAAAGGAGTTATCTCTTTTCAGAGTAATGGAGTCCATTATGATGTTGGGTATGCGGCCATGAACCGTTGGTTTGGTTTTCCTACTCGGAATTTTTATTCAAACCAAAGCCTTTTAATTCACACACGGTTTGGAAATCTTTAACCGGTTTAGATGTTTTTAATCCAAAGAATACATCTAGTAAATTGCTTAAGGATGATTGTATCTTTTTCTTTCACAAGTTTTTATCATTTTCCTTATTTGATCGGGTTGAAAGTTCAAAAGTGCAAGTTCGTGATTTGTTTGTGTTGGATAGTATTTTTAAGGGTTTGACCATTGATAGTATTGAGATGATATTTACTAATTTAGTTCGAGCTTCCAAGTCCCGTAATAAGCAAGTGCCAATGGGTAATTTAATTACCGGCATTATTTTGGGTGCTCGGGGTGAATTAGTAGATTATCAAAATATGCCTCATGTTGGTTTACCTTCATTGGATCTCACGACACTTCAAAGGGCCAATTTATTGAAGAAATTGGGACCACCCGCATTTATCTCCTATGAAGATCGTACAAGACGTGTTTTTGCTACCTTGGGTGGTGAAGCTTCAAGTTCTCAAGGTTTAGGTGCCCAAGATGATGATGAAGAAGATAATGAGGAATTTGATGAAGAGGAGGAGGAGGAGGAGCATGTTGATGTTAATGCCAACGAGCAAGCAAATGTGGAACCGAATGAAGACGAACAAGTTGGATGGCAACGTGTTTTGACACAAATGAACGAGCATAACCGTCACATGAATTTGCGGTTAGATGAATTCGTTGCCAACAATACCAAAATGAGTTCGAGGATAAACACGATGGATGCCAATATCACTACATTGAGACGTGAGCACAAATCTACTCGTCGCCGGTTGCTATCTTTCTTCCGACGCCAAGGAGTTGAGACTACGCCTTCTCCACCGAGTTCACCTTGATAGGTTTTATCCTTTCCATCTTTAACTCATTTTCGTTATTATTATTATGTCTTGTTAAATTTGGTACAATATTTTTCATTTTGTTTGGTACAATTTTCTTTATTATTATGTTTGAATGTTATCGTACTATATTTTTAATTCTAATTCGTATGGTTTATTTCGTCCTATTTTTCGTGTTTTATCGCTTTTTGCACCAATGAGGACATGGTCCAAATTAAGTGTGGGAGGAGATATTTCATATTCGTTTTAATTTTAAGTACGAATGAATGCAACGAATAAGAATGAATGCTATTTATTTAAGTATAAATGCATATTGTTATTTAATTTTAAGTAAAATATAATATGCAACATTTTGCAAAATCTATTGCAACATTTTTTTATTTGTGCAACATTTTTCCAAAATAATGGCAATTTTTCATAAACGTAAAATTTTTGTTAACTGTATATTTCATATGTTTCAATCACTTTAACTTTCAAAATGATGTTAAGCATATTTTAAGGTTATCATTATTGTTAGAAATAATATTTCTATACGGGCCATATTTTACAAATATTTTTACAAATCTCCGATACGATTTTAACAAAAACGTCTCGAGTAAATGTATATAAGTAAATTTCTTTAGTTTTAAATCTCTACTTTATATCATGAAATCATGATAAATATAAATCTTATTTTCAATTTTCAATTAGGTTTATAGGCATAAATCGAACTAACAACTTTAGCTTTTTAGCTCGATATGATTTTTCGTCTTACATTAAAAACCAATTGAAGTTTTTAAGGAAACTTTAGCCATAATACATGTTGAATTTCAAGTCAATATAGGATGAATGTGCTATTTTTCTTTCCCAATTTTATTTTCGTGTTAATTAAATCAAGTAGTCGTATTCTTAACTTTTGGCCACGATTGAGACCAACCTTATCACAATCGAGGTATGAAAGAGAAGAACATTAAGTATCGTTTACTTTTGGCCACGATTCCGACCACCCTTATCACGGTCGAGGTATGAAAGGAACGTTAGAAATTAAAGCAAAATTAAACGTGTTTAAAGTTTTAAGTAACGATTGCGTCCACCCATGGCATGGTCGGTACCTCTTAAATGAACACGAAAGCAAATAAAATGCGTATAAAGTTACGATCGAGACCACCCTTATCTTGGGCGTAACTAAGCAAATATATTAAACCTAAGTCCTTAATAAATTCATATTTGTAATAGTTTAGGTTTGGGAAAGCAAATTTTGTGCTTAGAAATGCCTTGAGACGAAAGATTCGGAAACATGCGTGCTTACACCGTCCCGAATACTTCAATATAAAAATTGAAATACAAGACGAATGATATATCTCTTTTACACTAGCTAGTTTGATACTTTGCGTATAAATTTACCATGAAAAGTTTATCTTTCGGTTTAACTAATTCAAAGAGGGATATATAGATATATGTTCTATTTATAAAGAGATTGATTAAAAAATAAATTCAGTAAAATTTTGCTCGGGACTAGCAAAAGCTTAAGTGTGGGAGTTTGTTAAGCCCAAAATATAACTAAAATATCATACATAAATACGTTAAATTTACATTGAAATCGTGCTAATTATATTCATTTAGAATACTTTTACGTCTTTATTTACTTCTTTGATGCAAGGTACTTAATTATTTGGTTAAATCCAAATAGGAGCGAAAACGAAGCTTAAACGGAGCTAAAATGGAGGAAAAACCTAAAAAACGTACCAAGAATGCATATCAGTCAGAAGAACGCTCAAGGAGGACGAGAAGTAGTCGAGAGACGGGGAGAAAAGCCCCTGTCGTGACTGAGATTCTCAAAATCTCAGTCGTGACTTTCTAAATCTCAAACACCAAAGTTGAAGTTTTCAGCCTTTTCCTGCACCCCCTGTCGCGACTGAGATTCTCGGAATCTCATTTGAGACAGCGAAGAATTCTGCACAGTTTTCACATGTTTAAATCCAAGAAACGCGTCTGTTCGTTTGGATAAAAGCGACCCTTCACCAGCGGACACGACCCATCAATTACAACCCTTCACCAACTATAAATAAGTGATCCATTTCAAGAAATCAAGGTTGGAAAAGTTAGAGAAATTAGAGAAGAAAGTTATTATGTTGAAACTCTGACTCAGAAATGAGTCAGAAAGTTAGATTACATTTCTGTAAACAATCATGCTGTACACGAATTGTTATTAGATTAGTTATAAACAGTATTAGTTTAGTTTTCATTTTGGTAGTAGACGAGATCAGTCTCTATTCCGAAGATCCAGCGAGAAGAATTGACGGCTGAAGTGCATGAGGTTTGACGCACCTACGGAGTTTGAGAGAAAGATTGACAACCCGGATCTCAAAGTTTTCGTTGCAATGCTATCCAAGTTTCTACTTCTCTGTTAACTTGTGAAAATTCACATTTCATTAATGATATACTTATTTATTCAACAAATTCTTACTGTTGTTATTTTGATATTGTTCTGACAAAATGATTTTCAAAATGATAAATTGGTGTTTTTATTAAAACGTTCTATTCCATCTTATTCATATAAGAACTTTGTTGAACACTTGACAGATTTAGTTTTTATGGATGACATGATCGCTGATCGTGGCTTATCAGACATAAAATACTAGTTTGATTAAGGTAGAAATCACCTCAACATCAGGGGGATTTCTACGGTTCAAAGCCATTTAATTGAATAAATCGCTATATTGTTACATGTCCATAATCTTTACAAAGTTAAAGTTGCTTTCTTTTCTTTATGAAAATAAGTTTTATACCTTCTATTTATTCCAATTACGGAAGTATCTGTTTTGTAATCAAAATCCCAAGACAGAACTGTTCTCTAAACTCGATATAATACTTCTATCTAATCCTAATTTACCAAAACCAATTCCATCAATTAAACGTATTTCTTTTATTAAACCTAAACACATGATTAAAACCGAGTTAAATAAAGTTTTAGTTAAAAAGCGTTCCATGTGGGTTCGATATCTTTTATTACTACAAGCGTATACCGTGCACTTGCGGAAATCGCCCAACAAGTTTTTGGCGCCGTTGCCGGGGAACGGCAAAATTTTTGACAAAATTTTATATTTTTCGTGTTTTATTCCGAACCTTGGTTAACAATATATTTATTTATCTTTATAGTATTTTATTTATTGAGGATGGTCACTAGGACTAAATCCTCGTTGTTATTTAATGTTTGCATTTAGATGTTTGCAGATAAAAAATTCAAGTTTTTGCAAAGATAAACGGGAGATTTGATTATCAATGAAATTCACAGAAGGAGTCTACAGAAAAGAAATTTGGCTAGCAGATACATCAGAAGGAAAAGAAAATTTTATGAAACAGGATGTCAGACGTGACAAATGATTTTTCCAGAAAATTTACCTCTTCCCAAACACATTTACCTCTTTTCTATACACTAACCCTTCACCAAAATATCACATCTCTTTGTAAAAAATTATTCAAATCCTACATTACATCCAAATAATTTCTTCTTTTATCATACCATTTCCTTAAACACCTACATTTATCTCTCTAAGAAATCACCATGGAAATTTTTCTCAGACAGATACATCAGAACGTGGAGTGAGGAATATAGTCCTTGAAATTATCTTATCCCCCAGGAAGGAATTGTTGATTTTTACAATAGTTTTGAAAGTTTCGGTTCATGTGCGTAGTTCCAGTTCGTGCACAAAACTAGAAGTTCGGGCATTCAACCGCAATCAGTAGATCCTTAAATTGAGAAAACGTAAAAAAAAAAAAACATCCTATTCCAGGTAAGTTAGAGTGAACAGAACCATTATTTAGAACCGGTCTAGATAATTGACTCTGTCCATAATTTTGATTCTCCTTGAGAATTCTTAAGGATTATCTCATTTTTAGTTTTTCATATTTCATATTCTAATTTTTACATTTTATTTTAGTTTAATTTTTATATTCATCTTTAGTTTAGCGATAATGATTAGATTAGAAATAAAAAAAAATTCATTGAAAGATATTGAAAATATGCTATGTATCTTAAATATTTGTACTTAATGAGGAAAGTGTCTTTAGATTTAAAGAAATCTCAATTGAATTAAAATCACACATTATTTAATTTTCTGATTGTATAGAGATTTTTAAACAAATTTCTACAGTGATTTTTATTTGACGTTTTTGAACTTACTGAAAATTTTTAATCCTCAACTGAGATTTTACAATTCTCTATCGATATTCATGACACGCATAATTTTCAATAAGATGTCTTTTGTTCTATGAAAATTAATTTCTTTACTTTTCATATTTTTAATTTTTAGTTTTTCTTATTATATGTTCATAATTTTTATTTTTCTTTCTTTTTAGTTTAATTTATTTTTATTTTAATATTTAGGTTAATTTAGTTTTTGTTTTTATTTTTATTTATTTTTATTTCTAGTTTTTGTGTACAAATAAGTCTTGTAAAATAAAAATCAAATTTAGTCATGTTTTGAAAATTTTCATAAAGTGTTAAGTGTTTTTGAGAAAAATATATATCTCAAAATCTCAGTTGAGATTCTCCATGTTTCAGGATTTGGGAATTCTCAGTTGGGATTCCGAAAATCTCAGTTGAGATTTTCTGTATTTTAACATTTTGATATACCTGTAAGAGATTACAGACATCTCATTTCAAAAATTCTGTCAGTTAATCCAAAAGGTATCTGTTTGACATCTTTTATTCTAAACAGACACAACCTTTCACTTATGAAACCTATATACTCCTGTAGGTTCAGAATTCTTTCATTTCATTTTATCTTTCAGAATTCTGAATTTCTTTCTCAAATTCTCAATCCTACAGACATCATTTTCTTCTCTCTCACATACATGACTAAGTCTTTGAAAAATGTTCGAAAACACACTTTTGCTCATAGCAAGAGAGTTGACATTTCTTCACGCTATGGAGCATGGTTTCCAATCTACAATCATGATGAGGGGAAACGTTATTTATAGTTTAGATATGCATAGTTTTGTGGAATGATGTATATGAGTTCCTGAACGAAGAACTCGGGACAAGAGATGACATGAATCGCTATCTGACAAATTTGGGATGGACCAAGTTTGCATCAGTAAAGTTTCCTATTATTGGAAACTGGGTATTAGAGTTTCTGTCTACTGTTCGTTTCGTCAATAAGAGGCGTGTTCGTCTCAGTTTTCGTTGTGAGGGTAAGATATTCACTTTTGGATATCCTGAACTTCATAATTGGTTTGGTTTTCCGCCACGGGATACCACCCCGCATCATCCTGGCAGAGATATGACTTCTACAGATATATGGAGAATGTTGACAGGATTTTGGAGATTCAATCCACGTCTTGCCTACAACAAATCAATAAATTCTAACTCCATGCTGTTTTTGCACAAATTTCTCTGTCATAGGTTGTTTGGTCGAGTCAGAAGCAGTGTTGTCCAGGATACTGATTTATATGTGCTAGGTGATATTTTCCAAGGTAACACAGTTAATTCCTCAAAATTTTTAATGGAGGGATTAGTTGCCGCTTCCCGTTCGAAGAATCGTAAAATAGGGTTTGGGAATATCATATGTGGAATCATTTTGGGTACCAAAGGATCAGTTTCTGTTCCTTGGACTAATAAAGAGCCTTTTCCCATACTTGATTACGAGTTTTGGGAAAGTGAGAGAATCGTAAATGAGTTTTTTTGTGTCGGTCCATAGTTTCTTTCTCTCAAAGAAAGAGAAGTTTTTGTTCAAGAACAATTAGAAAGGGCCAGAATAAAACGTATTCCAATTCATAGGGATACTGTTTAAATTTATAATGTTTGATTGTAATTCTATACATATGTTTGATGTTCATGTATATAGATTTATTTCTGTTTTTGTGTACATATGTTTGATAAGTAATTAATAGGTGATTATGATTAATAAAAATGCATTAATTCTTTCCTTAATTTCTTTTCTTTAAGGAACAACCTTTGGTTTTCCTTTAATTTAATGTTTCAGTTTTGTTTATCTAAGTTTCAGGAATTAAATTTTGCATTAATGTCACTTAATTACAAGAGGAATTGAATTAGTCGTGTTCAAATTGTCAAAAATATCCAATTTTTACCCAGAAATTCCAGAATCTCAGTTGAGATTCTGAAATCTCAGTTGAGACAGCAAAGGAGCAACTTTCAGGAAAATTTCGCCCCCTTTGCAAGCTTGCTGTCGCGACTGAGATTTTGAAAATCTCAGTCGCGACTTGCGACTTACAGGGACGGGATTTGGGCGCATTTTCCTTCTTTTCCTCTTCCTACTCTATTTACTTACCTATTCATCTATCCTAATCAATACCTATTACTTACACCTATTTAAATCACCTCTTTTTACACCAATCAATCATCTTTTCTCTTCCCAATACCAAGATTCACTCATCTTCCCCATAAATCTTTACCCTATTCATCTTCTTCTTCCCTAATTCACCACCATTATCTTTTACTCTTCCTTTTATCCTTTCATATTTTCTTCATCCCATTCACCAATTTCACAAACAAAATATGCCAAGACAAAAGACCGTTGCTAACAAAACTAAAGCCACTGAAGTCAATAGATTACGAGTTCAATATGGAGCACCGTTCGATATTACGACGGAAGCCGAAGGACGCAAATATCGCCGATTTTCTAATATCCAAATAGAGTTCGTCGACATGCTTTTTCTTGACACCGACACGGTAAATACACTTTCTTTTACCGAGCGTATTGATGAATTTCTTTCCGTTCTTGGCTGGAAACGATTTGCTAGTATGCGTTTTCCAAGTCTTAAATCGCATATTATTGAGTTTTTGGTTACTCTAACCTATGACAAGAAGAAAGGAGTTATCTCTTTTCAGAGTAATGGAGTCCGTTATGATGTTGGGTATGCGGCCATGAACCGTTGGTTTGGTTTTCCTACTCGGAATTTTTATTCAAACCAAAGCCTTTTAATTCACACACGGTTTGGCAATCTTTAACCGGTTTAGATGTTTTTAATCCAAAGAATACATCTAGTAAATTGCTTAAGGATGATTGTATCTTTTTCTTTCACAAGTTTTTATCATTTTCCTTATTTGGTCGGGTTGAAAGTTCAAAAGTGCAAGTTCGTGATTTGTTTGTGTTGGATAGTATTTTTAAGGGTTTGACCATTGATAGTATTGAGATGATATTTACTAATTTAGTTCGAGCTTCCAAGTCCCGCAATAAGCAAGTGCCAATGGGTAATTTAATTACCGGCATTGTTTTGGGTGCTTGGGGTGAATTAGTAGATTATCAAAATATGCCTCATGTTGGTTCACCTTCATTGGATCTCACGACACTTCAAAGGGCCAATTTATTGAAGAAATTGGGACCACCCGCATTTATCTCCTATGAAGATCGTACAAGACGTGTTTTTGCTACCTTGGGTGGTGAAGCTTCAAGTTCTCAAGGTTTAGGTGCCCAAGATGATGATGTAGAAGATAATGAGGAATTTGATGAAGAGGAGGAGGAGGAGGAGCATGTTGATGTTAATGCCAACGAGCAAGCAAATGTGGAACCGAATGAAGACGAACAAGTTGGATGGCAACGTGTTTTGACACAAATGAACGAGCATAACCGTCATATGAATTTGCGGTTAGATGAAGTCGTTGCCAACAATACCGAAATGAGTTCGAGGATAAACACGATGGATGCCAATATCACTACATTGAGACGTGAGCACAAATCTACTCGTCGCCGGTTGCTATCTTTCTTCCGACGCCAAGGAGTTGAGACTACGCCTTCTCCACCGAGTTCACCTTGATAGGTTTTATCCTTTCCATCTTTAACTCATTTTCGTTATTATTATTATGTCTTGTTAAATTTGGTACAATATTTTTCATTTTGTTTGGTACAATTTTCTTTATTATTATGTTTGAATGTTATCGTACTATATTTTTAATTCTAATTCGTATGGTTTATTTCGTCCTATTTTTCGTGTTTTATCGCTTTTTGCACCAATGAGGACATGGTCCAAATTAAGTGTGGGAGGAGATATTTCATATTCGTTTTAATTTTAAGTACGAATGAATGCAACGAATAAGAATGAATGCTATTTATTTAAGTATAAATGCATATTGTTATTTAATTTTAAGTAAAATATAATATGCAACATTTTGCAAAATCTATTGCAACATTTTTTTATTTGTGCAACATTTTTCCAAAATAATGGCAATTTTTCATAAACGTAAAATTTTTGTTAACTGTATATTTCATATGTTTCAATCACTTTAACTTTCAAAATGATGTTAAGCATATTTTAAGGTTATCATTATTGTTAGAAATAATATTTCTATACGGGCCATATTTTACAAATATTTTTACAAATCTCCGATACGATTTTAACAAAAACGTCTCGAGTAAATGTATATAAGTAAATTTCTTTAGTTTTAAATCTCTACTTTATATCATGAAATCATGATAAATATAAATCTTATTTTCAATTTTCAATTAGGTTTATAGGCATAAATCGAACTAACAACTTTAGCTTTTTAGCTCGATATGATTTTTCGTCTTACATTAAAAACCAATTGAAGTTTTTAAGGAAACTTTAGCCATAATACATGTTGAATTTCAAGTCAATATAGGATGAATGTGCTATTTTTCTTTCCCAATTTTATTTTCGTGTTAATTAAATCAAGTAGTCGTATTCTTAACTTTTGGCCACGATTGAGACCAACCTTATCACAATCGAGGTATGAAAGAGAAGAACATTAAGTATCGTTTACTTTTGGCCACGATTCCGACCACCCTTATCACGGTCGAGATATGAAAGGAACGTTAGAAATTAAAGCAAAATTAAACGTGTTTAAAGTTTTAAGTAACGATTGCGTCCACCCATGGCATGATCGGTACCTCTTAAATGAACACGAAAGCAAATAAAATGCGTATAAAGTTACGATCGAGACCACCCTTATCTTGGGCGTAACTAAGCAAATATATTAAACCTAAGTCCTTAATAAATCCATATTTGTAATAGTTTAGGTTTGGGAAAGCAAATTTTGTGCTTAGAAATGCCTTGAGACGAAAGATTCGGAAACATGCGTGCTTACACCGTCCCGAATACTTCAATATAAAAATTGAAATACAAGACGAATGATATATCTCTTTTACACTAGCTAGTTTGATACTTTTCGTATAAATTTACCATGAAAAGTTTATCTTTCGGTTTAACTAATTCAAAGAGGGATATATAGATATATGTTCTATTTATAAAGAGATTGATTAAAGAATAAATTCAGTGAAATTTTACTCGGGACTAGCAAAAGCTTAAGTGTGGGAGTTTGTTAAGCCCAAAATATACCTAAAATATCATACATAAATACGTTAAATTTACATTGAAATCGTGCTAATTATATTCATTTAGAATACTTTTACGTCTTTATTTACTTCTTTGATGCAAGGTACTTAATTATTTGGTTAAATCCAAATAGGAGCGAAAACGGAGCTTAAACGGAGCTAAAATGGAGGAAAAACCTAAAAAACGTACCAAGAATGCATATCAGTCAGAAGAACGCTCAAGGAGGACGAGAAGCAGTCGAGAGACGGGGAGAAAAGCCCCTGTCGTGACTGAGATTCTCAAAATCTCAGTCGTGACTTTCTAAATCTCAAACACCAAAGTCGAAGTTTTCAGCCTTTTCCTGCACCCCCTGTCGCGACTGAGATTCTCGGAATCTCATTTGAGACAGTGAAGAATTCTGCACAGTTTTCACATGTTTAAATCCAAGAAACGCGTCTGTTCGTTTGGATAAAAGCGACCCTTCACCAGCGGACACGACCCATCAATTACAACCCTTCACCAACTATAAATAAGTGATCCATTTCAAGAAATCAAGGTTGGAAAAGTTAGAGAAATTAGAGAAGAAAGTTATTATGTTGAAACTCTGACTCAGAAATGAGTCAGAAAGTTAGATTACATTTCTGTAAACAATCATGCTGTACACGAATTGTTATTAGATTAGTTATAAACAGTATTAGTTTAGTTTTCATTTTGGTAGTAGACGAGATCAGTCTCTATTCCGAAGATCCAGCAAGAAGAATTGACGGCTGAAGCGCATGAGGTTTGACGCACCTACGGAGTTTGAGAGAAAGATTGACAACCCGGATCTCAAAGTTTTCGTTGCAATGCTATCCAAGTTTCTAGTTCTCTGTTAACTTGTGAAAATTCACATTTCATTAATGATATACTTATTTATTCAACAAATTCTTACTGTTGTTATTTTGATATTGTTCTGACAAAATGATTTTCAAAATGATAAATTGGTGTTTTTATTAAAACGTTCTATTCCATCTTATTCATATAAGAACTTTGTTGAACACTTGACAGATTTAGTTTTTATGGATGACATGATCGCTGATCGCGGCTTATCAGACATAAAATACTAGTTTGATTAAGGTAGAAATCACCTCAACATCAGGGGGATTTCTACGGTTCAAAGCCATTTAATTGAATAAATCGCTATATTGTTACATGTCCATAATCTTTACAAAGTTAAAGTTGCTTTCTTTGCTTTGTGAAAATAAGTTTTATACCTTCTATTTATTCCAATTACGGAAGTATCTGTTTTGTAATCAAAATCCCAAGACAGAACTGTTCTCTAAACTCGATATAATACTTCTATCTAATCCTAATTTACCAAAACCAATTCCATCAATTAAACGTATTTCTTTTATTAAACCTAAACACGTGATTAAAACCGAGTTAAATAAAGTTTTAGTTAAAAAGCGTTCCATGTGGGTTCGATATCTTTTATTACTACAAGCGTATACCGTGCACTTGCGGAAATCGCCCAACAAGTTTTTGGCACCGTTGCCGGGGAACGCCAAAATTTTTGACAAAATTTTATATTTTTCGTGTTTTATTCCGAACCTTGGTTAACAATATATTTATTTATCTTTATAGTATTTTATTTATTGAGGATGGTCACTAGGACTAAATCCTCGTTGTTATTTAATGTTTCCATTTAGATGTTTGCAGATAAAAAATTCAAGTTTTTGCAAAGATAAACGGGAGATTTGATTATCAATGAAATTCACAGAAGGAGTCTACAGAAAAGAAATTTGGCTAGCAGATACATCAGAAGGAAAAGAAAATTTTATGAAACAGGATGTCAGACGTGACAAATGATTTTTCCAGAAAATTTACCTCTTCCCAAACACATTTACCTCTTTTCTATACACTAACCCTTCACCAAAATATCACATCTCTTTGTAAAAAATTATTCAAATCCTACATTACATCCAAATAATTTCTTCTTTTATCATACCATTTCCTTAAACACCTACATTTATCTCTCTAAGAAATCACCATGGAAATTTTTCTCAGACAGATACATCAGAACGTGGAGTGAGGAATATAGTCCTTGAAATTATCTTATCCCCCAGGAAGGAATTGTTGATTTTTACAATAGTTTTGAAAGTTTCGGTTCATGTGCGTAGTTCCAGTTCGTGCACAAAACTAGAAGTTCGGGCATTCAACCGCAATCAGTAGATCCTTAAATTGAGAAAACGTAAAAAAAAAAAACATCCTATTCCAGGTAAGTTAGAGTGAACAGAACCATTATTTAGAACCGGTCTAGATAATTGACTCTGTCCATAATTTTGATTCTCCTTGAGAATTCTTAAGGATTATCTCATTTTTAGTTTTTCATATTTCATATTCTAATTTTTACATTTTATTTTAGTTTAATTTTTATATTCATCTTTAGTTTAGCGATAATGATTAGATTAGAAATAAAAAAAAATTCATTGAAAGATATTGAAAATATGCTATGTATCTTAAATATTTGTACTTAATGAGGAAAGTGTCTTTAGATTTAAAGAAATCTCAATTGAATTAAAATCACACATTATTTAATTTTCTGATTGTATAGAGATTTTTAAACAAATTTCTACAGTGATTTTTATTTGACGTTTTTGAACTTACTGAGAATTTTTAATCCTCAACTGAGATTTTACAATTCTCTATCGATATTCATGACACGCATAATTTTCAATAAGATGTCTTTTGTTCTATGAAAATTAATTTCTTTAGTTTTCATATTTTTAATTTTTAGTTTTTCTTATTATATGTTCATAATTTTTATTTTTCTTTCTTTTTAGTTTAATTTATTTTTATTTTAATATTTAGGTTAATTTAGTTTTTGTTTTTATTTTTATTTATTTTTATTTCTAGTTTTTGTGTACAAATAAGTCTTGTAAAATAAAAATCAAATTTAGTCATGTTTTGAAAATTTTCATAAAGTGTTAAGTGTTTTTGAGAAAAATATATATCTCAAAATCTCAGTTGAGATTCTCCATGTTTCAGGATTTGGGAATTCTCAGTTGGGATTCCGAAAATCTCAGTTGAGATTTTCTGTATTTTAACATTTTGATATACATGTAAGAGATTACAGACATCTCATTTCAAAAATTCTGTCAGTTAATCCAAAAGGTATCTGTTTGACATCTTTTATTCTAAACAGACACAACCTTTCACTTATGAAACCTATATACTCCTGTAGGTTCAGAATTCTTTCATTTCATTTTATCTTTCAGAATTCTGAATTTCTTTCTCAAATTCTCAATCCTACAGACATCATTTTCTTCTCTCTCACAGACATGACTAAGTCTTTGAAAAATGTTCGAAAACACACTTTTGCTCATAGCAAGAGAGTTGACATTTCTTCACGCTATGGAGCATGGTTTCCAATCTACAATCATGATGAGGGGAAACGTTATTTATAGTTTAGATATGCATAGTTTTGTGGAATGATGTATATGAGTTCCTGAACGAAGAACTCGGGACAAACGATGACATGAATCGCTATCTGACAAATTTGGGATGGACCAAGTTTGCATCAGTAAAGTTTCCTATTATTGGAAACTGGGTATTAGAGTTTCTGTCTACTGTTCGTTTCGTCAATAAGAGGCGTGTTCGTCTCAGTTTTCGTTGTGAGGGTAAGATATTCACTTTTGGATATCCTGAACTTCATAATTGGTTTGGTTTTTCGCCACGGGATACCACCCCGCATCATCCTGGCAGAGATATGACTTCTACAGATATATGGAGAATGTTGACAGGATTTTGGAGATTCAATCCACGTCTTGCCTACAACAAATCAATAAATTCTAACTCCATGCTGTTTTTGCACAAATTTCTCTGTCATAGGTTGTTTGGTCGAGTCAGAAGCAGTGTTGTCCAGGATACTGATTTATATGTGCTAGGTGATATTTTCCAAGGTAACACAGTTAATTCCTCAAAATTTTTAATCGAGGGATTAGTTGCTGCTTCCCGTTCGTAGAATCGTAAAATAGGGTTTGGGAATATCATATGTGGAATCATATTGGGTACCAAAGGATCAGTTTCTGTTCCTTAGACTAATAAAGAGCCTTTTCCCATACTTGATTACGAGTTTTGGGAAAGTGAGAGAATCGTAAATGAGTTTTTTTGTGTCGGTCCATAGTTTCTTTCTCTCAAAGAAAGAGAAGTTTTTGTTCAAGAACAATTAGAAAGGGCCAGAATAAAACGTATTCCAATTCATAGGGATACTGTTTAAATTTATAATGTTTGATTGTAATTCTATACATATGTTTGATGTTCATGTATATAGATTTATTTCTGTTTTTGTGTACATATGTTTGATAAGTAATTAATAGGTGATTATGATTAATAAAAATGCATTAATTCTTTCCTTAATTTCTTTTCTTTAAGGAACAACCTTTGGTTTTCCTTTAATTTAATGTTTCAGTTTTGTTTATCTAAGTTTCAGGAATTAAATTTTGCATTAATGTCACTTAATTACAAGAGGAATTGAATTAGTCATGTTCAAATTGTCAAAAATATCCAATTTTTACCCAGAAATTCCAGAATCTCAGTTGAGATTCTGAAATCTCAGTTGAGACAGCAAAGGAGCAACTTTCAGGAAAATTTCGCCCCCTTTGCAAGCTTGCTGTCGCGACTGAGATTTTGAAAATCTCAGTCGCGACTTTCTAAATCTCAAACACCAAAGTCGAAGTTTTCAGCCTTTTCCTGCACCCCCTGTCGCGACTGAGATTCTCAAAATCTCATTTGAGATAGTGAAGAATTCTGCACAGTTTTCACATGTTTAAATCCAAGAAACGCGTCTGTTCGTTTGGATAAAAGCGACCTTTCACCAGCGGACACGACCCATCAATTACAACCCTTCACCAACTATAAATAAGTGATCCATTTCAAGAAATCAAGGTTGGAAAAGTTAGAGAAATTAGAGAAGAAAGTTATTATGTTGAAACTCTGACTCAGAAATGAGTCAGAAAGTTAGATTACATTTCTGTAAACAATCATGATGTACACGAATTGTTATTAGATTAGTTATAAACAATATTAGTTTAGTTTTCATTTTGGTAATAGACGAGATCAGTCTCTATTCCGAAGATCCAGCGAGAAGAATTGACGGCTGAAGCGCATGAGGTTTGACGCACCTACGGAGTTTGAGAGAAAGATTGACAACCCGGATCTCAAAGTTTTCGTTGCAATGCTATCCAAGTTTCTACTTCTCTGTTAACTTGTGAAAATTCACATTTCATTAATGATATACTTATTTATTCAACAAATTCTTACTGTTGTTATTTTGATATTGTTCTGACAAAATGATTTTCAAAATGATAAATTGGTGTTTTTATTAAAACGTTCTATTCCATCTTATTCATATAAGAACTTTGTTGAACACTTGACAGATTTAGTTTTTATGGATGACATGATCGCTGATCGCGGCTTATCAGACATAAAATACAAGTTTGATTAAGGTAGAAATCACCTCAACATCAGGGGGATTTCTACGGTTCAAAGCCATTTAATTGAATAAATCGCTATATTGTTACATGTCCATAATCTTTACAAAGTTAAAGTTGCTTTCTTTGCTTTATGAAAATAAGTTTTATACCTTCTATTTATTCCAATTACGGAAGTATCTGTTTTGTAATCAAAATCCCAAGACAGAACTGTTCTCTAAACTCGATATAATACTTCTATCTAATCCTAATTTACCAAAACCAATTCCATCAATTAAACGTATTTCTTTTATTAAACCTAAACACGTGATTAAAACCGAGTTAAATAAAGTTTTAGTTAAAAAGCGTTCCCTGTGGGTTCGATATCTTTTATTACTACAAGCGTATACCGTGCACTTGCGGAAATCGCCCAACAAGTTTTTGGCGCCGTTGCCGGGGAACGCCAAAATTTTTGACAAAATTTTATATTTTTCGTGTTTTATTCCGAACCTTGGTTAACAATATATTTATTTATCTTTATAGTATTTTATTTATTGAGGATGGTCACTAGGACTAAATCCTCGTTGTTATTTAATGTTTGCATTTAGATGTTTGCAGATAAAAAATTCAAGTTTTTGCAAAGATAAACGGGAGATTTGATTATCAATGAAATTCACAGAAGGAGTCTACAGAAAAGAAATTTGGCTAGCAGATACATCAGAAGGAAAAGAAAATTTTATGAAACAGGATGTCAGACGTGACAAATGATTTTTCCAGAAAATTTACCTCTTCCCAAACACATTTACCTCTTTTCTATACACTAACCCTTCACCAAAATATCACATCTCTTTGTAAAAAATTATTCAAATCCTACATTACATCCAAATAATTTCTTCTTTTATCATACCATTTCCTTAAACACCTACATTTATCTCTCTAAGAAATCACCATGGAAATTTTTCTCAGACAGATACATCAGAACGTGGAGTGAGGAATATAGTCCTTGAAATTATCTTATCCCCCAGGAAGGAATTGTTGATTTTTACAATAGTTTTGAAAGTTTCGGTTCATGTGCGTAGTTCCAGTTCGTGCACAAAACTAGAAGTTCGGGCATTCAACCGCAATCAGTAGATCCTTAAATTGAGAAAACGTAAAAAAAAAAAAACATCCTATTCCAGGTAAGTTAGAGTGAACAGAACCATTATTTAGAACCGGTCTAGATAATTGACTCTGTCCATAATTTTGATTCTCCTTGAGAATTCTTAAGGATTATCTCATTTTTAGTTTTTCATATTTCATATTCTAATTTTTACATTTTATTTTAGTTTAATTTTTATATTCATCTTTAGTTTAGCGATAATGATTAGATTAGAAATAAAAAAAAATTCATTGAAAGATATTGAAAATATGCTATGTATCTTAAATATTTGTACTTAATGAGGAAAGTGTCTTTAGATTTAAAGAAATCTCAATTGAATTAAAATCACACATTATTTAATTTTCTGATTGTATAGAGATTTTTAAACAAATTTCTACAGTGATTTTTATTTGACGTTTTTGAACTTACTGAAAATTTTTAATCCTCAACTGAGATTTTACAATTCTCTATCGATATTCATGACACGCATAATTTTCAATAAGATGTCTTTTGTTCTATGAAAATTAATTTCTTTAGTTTTCATATTTTTAATTTTTAGTTTTTCTTATTATATGTTCATAATTTTTATTTTTCTTTCTTTTTAGTTTAATTTATTTTTATTTTAATATTTAGGTTAATTTAGTTTTTGTTTTTATTTTTATTTATTTTTATTTCTAGTTTTTGTGTACAAATAAGTCTTGTAAAATAAAAATCAAATTTAGTCATGTTTTGAAAATTTTCATAAAGTGTTAAGTGTTTTTGAGAAAAATATATATCTCAAAATCTCAGTTGAGATTCTCCATGTTTCAGGATTTGGGAATTCTCAGTTGGGATTCCGAAAATCTCAGTTGAGATTTTCTGTATTTTAACATTTTGATATACCTGTAAGAGATTACAGACATCTCATTTCAAAAATTATGTCAGTTAATCCAAAAGGTATCTGTTTGACATCTTTTATTCTAAACAGACACAACCTTTCACTTATGAAACCTATATACTCCTGTAGGTTCAGAATTCTTTCATTTCATTTTATCTTTCAGAATTCTGAATTTCTTTCTCAAATTCTCAATCCTACAGACATCATTTTCTTCTCTCTCACAGACATGACTAAGTCTTTGAAAAATGTTCGAAAACACACTTTTGCTCATAGCAAGAGAGTTGACATTTCTTCACGCTATGGAACATGGTTTTCAATCCACAATCATGATGAGGGGAAACGTTATTTATAGTTTAGATATGCATAGTTTTGTGGAATGATGTATATGAGTTCCTGAACGAAGAACTCGGGACAAGCGATGACATGAATCGCTATCTGACAAATTTGGGATGGACCAAGTTTGCATCAGTAAAGTTTCCTATTATTGGAAACTGGGTATTAGAGTTTCTGTCTACTGTTCGTTTCGTCAATAAGAGGTGTGTTCGTCTCAGTTTTCATTGTGAGGGTAAGATATTCACTTTTGGATATCATTAACTTCATAATTGGTTTGGTTTTCCGCCACGGGATACCACCCCGCATCATCCTGGCAGAGATATGACTTCTACAGATATATGGAGAATGTTGACAGGATTTTGGAGATTCAATCCACGTCTTGCCTACAACAAATCAATAAATTCTAACTTCATGCTGTTTTTGCACAAATTTCTCTGTCATAGGTTGTTTGGTCGAGTCAGAAGCAGTGTTGTCCAGGATACTGATTTATATGTGCTAGGTGATATTTTCCAAGGTAACACAGTTAATTCCTCAAAATTTTTAATGGAGGGATTAGTTGCCGCTTCCCGTTCCAAGAATCGTAAAATAGGGTTTGGGAATATCATATGTGGAATCATTTTGGGTACCAAAGGATCAGTTTCTGTTCCTTGGACTAATAAAGAGCCTTTTTCCCATACTTGATTACGAGTTCTGGGAAAGTGAGAGAATCGTAAATGAGTTTTTTTGTGTCGGTCCATAGTTTCTTTCTCTCAAAGAAAGAGAAGTTTTTGTTCAAGAACAATTAGAAAGGGCCAGAATAAAACGTATTCCAATTCATAGGGATACTGTTTAAATTTATAATGTTTGATTGTAATTCTATACATATGTTTGATGTTCATGTATATAGATTTATTTCTGTTTTTGTGTACATATGTTTGATAAGTAATTAATAGGTGATTATGATTAATAAAAATGCATTAATTCTTTCCTTAATTTCTTTTCTTTAAGGAACAACCTTTGGTTTTCCTTTAATTTAATGTTTCAGTTTTGTTTATCTAAGTTTCAGGAATTAAATTTTGCATTAATGTCACTTAATTACAAGAGGAATTGAATTAGTCATGTTCAAATTGTCAAAAATATCCAATTTTTACCCAGAAATTCCAGAATCTCAGTTGAGATTCTGAAATCTCAGTTGAGACAGCAAAGGAGCAACTTTCAGGAAAATTTCGCCCCCTTTGCAAGCTTGCTGTCGCGACTGAGATTTTGAAAATCTCAGTCGCGACTTGCGACTTACAGGGACGGGATTTGGGCGCATTTTCCTTCTTTTCCTCTTCCTACTCTATTTACTTACTTATTCATCTATCCTAATCAATACCTATTTAAATCACCTCTTTTTACACCAATCAATCATCTTTTCTCTTCCCAATACCAAGATTCACTCATCTTCCCCATAAATCTTTACCCTATTCATCTTCTTCTTCCCTAATTCACCACCATTATCTTTTACTCTTCCTTTTATCCTTTCATATTTTCTTCATCCCATTCACCAATTTCACAAACAAAATATGCCAAGACAAAAGACCGTTGCTAACAAAACTAAAGCCACTGAAGTCAATAGATTACGAGTTCAATATGGAGCACCGTTCGATATTATGACGGAAGCCGAAGGACGCAAATATCGCCGATTTTCTAATATCCAAATAGAGTTCGTCGACATGCTTTTTCTTGACACCGACACGGTAAATACACTTTCTTTTACCGAGCGTATTGATGAATTTCTTTCCGTTCTTGGCTGGAAACGATTTGCTAGTATGCATTTTCCAAGTCTTAAATCGCATATTATTGAGTTTTTGGTTACTCTAACCTATGACAAGAAGAAAGGAGTTATCTCTTTTCAGAGTAATGGAGTCTGTTATGATGTTGGGTATGCGGCCATGAACCGTTGGTTTGGTTTTCCTACTCGGAATTTTTATTCAAACCAAAGCCTTTTAATTCACACACGGTTTGGCAATCTTTAACCGGTTTAGATGTTTTTAATCCAAAGAATACATCTAGTAAATTGCTTAAGGATGATTGTATCTTTTTCTTTCACAAGTTTTTATCATTTTCCTTATTTGGTCGGGTTGAAAGTTCAAAAGTGCAAGTTCGTGATTTGCTTGTGTTGGATAGTATTTTTAAGGGTTTGACCATTGATAGTATTGAGATGATATTTACTAATTTAGTTCGAGCTTCCAAGTCCCGCAATAAGCAAGTGCCAATGGGTAATTTAATTACCGGCATTGTTTTGGGTGCTCGGGGTGAATTAGTAGATTATCAAAATATGCCTCATGTTGGTTTACCTTCATTGGATCTCATGACACTTCAAAGGGCCAATTTATTGAAGAAATTGGGACCACCCGCATTTATCTCCTATGAAGATCGTACAAGACGTGTTTTTGCTACCTTGGGTGGTGAAGCTTCAAGTTCTCAAGGTTTAGGTGCCCAAGATGATGATGAAGAAGATAATGAGGAATTTGATGAATAGGAGGAGGAGGAGGAGCATGTTGATGTTAATGCCAACGAGCAAGCAAATGTGGAACCGAATGAAGACGAACAAGTTGGATGGCAACGTGTTTTGACACAAATGAACGAGCATAACCGTCACATGAATTTGCGGTTAGATGAAGTCGTTGCCAACAATACCGAAATGAGTTCGAGGATAAACACGATGGATGCCAATATCACTACATTGAGACGTGAGCACAAATCTACTCGTCGCCGGTTGCTATCTTTCTTCCGACGCTAAGGAGTTGAGACTACGCCTTCTCCACCGAGTTCACCTTGATAGGTTTTATCCTTTCCATCTTTAACTCATTTTCGTTATTATTATTATGTCTTGTTAAATTTGGTACAATATTTTTCATTTTGTTTGGTACAATTTTCTTTATTATTATGTTTGAATGTTATCGTACTATATTTTTAATTCTAATTCGTATGGTTTATTTCGTCCTATTTTTCGTGTTTTATCGCTTTTTGCACCAATGAGGACATGGTCCAAATTAAGTGTGGGAGGAGATATTTCATATTCGTTTTAATTTTAAGTACGAATGAATGCAACGAATAAGAATGAATGCTATTTATTTAAGTATAAATGCATATTGTTATTTAATTTTAAGTAAAATATAATATGCAACATTTTGCAAAATCTATTGCAACATTTTTTTATTTGTGCAACATTTTTCCAAAATAATGGCAATTTTTCATAAACGTAAAATTTTTGTTAACTGTATATTTCATATGTTTCAATCACTTTAACTTTCAAAATGATGTTAAGCATATTTTAAGGTTATCATTATTGTTAGAAATAATATTTCTATACGGGCCATATTTTACAAATATTTTTACAAATCTCCGATACGATTTTAACAAAAACGTCTCGAGTAAATGTATATAAGTAAATTTCTTTAGTTTTAAATCTCTACTTTATATCATGAAATCATGATAAATATAAATCTTATTTTCAATTTTCAATTAGGTTTATAGGCATAAATCGAACTAACAACTTTAGCTTTTTAGCTCGATATGATTTTTCGTCTTACATTAAAAACCAATTGAAGTTTTTAAGGAAACTTTAGCCATAATACATGTTGAATTTCAAGTCAATATAGGATGAATGTGCTATTTTTCTTTCCCAATTTTATTTTCGTGTTAATTAAATCAAGTAGTCGTATTCTTAACTTTTGGCCACGATTGAGACCAACCTTATCACAATCGAGGTATGAAAGAGAAGAACATTAAGTATCGTTTACTTTTGGCCACGATTCCGACCACCCTTATCACGGTCGAGGTATGAAAGGAACGTTAGAAATTAAAGCAAAATTAAACGTGTTTAAAGTTTTAAGTAACGATTGCGTCCACCCATGGCATGGTCGGTACCTCTTAAACGAACACGAAAGCAAATAAAATGCGTATAAAGTTACGATCGAGACCACCCTTATCTTGGGCGTAACTAAGCAAATATATTAAACCTAAGTCCTTAATAAATCCATATTTGTAATAGTTTAGGTTTGGGAAAGCAAATTTTGTGCTTAGAAATGCCTTGAGACGAAAGATTCGGAAACATGCGTGCTTACACCGTCCCGAATACTTCAATATAAAAATTGAAATACAAGACGAATGATATATCTCTTTTACACTAGCTAGTTTGATACTTTGCGTATAAATTTACCATGAAAAGTTTATCTTTCGGTTTAACTAATTCAAAGAGGGATATATAGATATATGTTCTATTTATAAAGAGATTGATTAAAGAATAAATTCAGTGAAATTTTGCTCGGGACTAGCAAAAGCTTAGGTGTGGGAGTTTGTTAAGCCCAAAATATACCTAAAATATCATACATAAATACGTTAAATTTACATTGAAATCGTGCTAATTATATTCATTTAGAATACTTTTACGTCTTTTTTTACTTCTTTGATGTAAGGTACTTAATTATTTCGTTAAATCCAAATAGGAGCGAAAACGGAGCTTAAACGGAGCTAAAATGGAGGAAAAACCTAAAAAACGTACCAAGAATGCATATCAGTCAGAAGAACGCTCAAGGAGGACGAGAAGCAGTCGAGAGACGGGGAGAAAAGCCCCTATCGCGACTGAGATTCTCAAAATCTCAGTCGTGACTTTCTAAATCTCAAACACCAAAGTCGAAGTTTTCAGCCTTTTCCTGCACCCCCTGTCGCGACTGAGATTCTCGGAATCTCATTTGAGACAGCGAAGAATTCTGCACAGTTTTCACATGTTTAAATCCAAGAAACGCGTCTGTTCGTTTGGATAAAAGCGACCCTTCACCAGCGGACACGACCCATCAATTACAACCCTTCACCAACTATAAATAAGTGATCCATTTCAAGAAATCAAGGTTGGAAAAGTTAGAGAAATTAGAGAAGAAAGTTATTATGTTGAAACTCTGACTCAGAAATGAGTCAGAAAGTTAGATTACATTTCTGTAAACAATCATGCTGTACACGAATTGTTATTAGATTAGTTATAAACAGTATTAGTTTAGTTTCCATTTTGGTAGTAGACGAGATCAGTCTCTATTCCGAAGATCCAGCGAGAAGAATTGACGGCTGAAGCGCATGAGGTTCGAGGCACCTACGGAGTTTGAGAGAAAGATTGACAACCTGGATCTCAAAGTTTTCGTTGCAATGCTATCCAAGTTTCTACTTCTCTGTTAACTTGTGAAAATTCACATTTCATTAATGATATACTTATTTATTCAACAAATTCTTACTGTTGTTATTTTGATATTGTTCTGACAAAATGATTTTCAAAATGATAAATTGGTGTTTTTATTAAAACGTTCTATTCCATCTTATTCATATAAGAACTTTGTTGAACACTTGACAGATTTAGTTTTTATGGATGACATGATCGCTGATCACGGCTTATCAGACATAAAATACTAGTTTGATTAAGGTAGAAATCACCTCAACATCAGGGGGATTTCTACGGTTCAAAGCCATTTAATTGAATAAATCGCTATATTGTTACATGTCCATAATCTTTACAAAGTTAAAGTTTCTTTCTTTGCTTTATGAAAATAAGTTTTATACCTTCTATTTATTCCAATTACGGAAGTATCTGTTTTGTAATCAAAATCCCAAGACAGAACTGTTCTCTAAACTCGATATAATACTTCTATCTAATCCCAATTTACCAAAACCAATTCCATCAATTAAACGTATTTCTTTTATTAAACCTAAACACGTGATTAAAACCGAGTTAAATAAAGTTTTAGTTAAAAAGCGTTCCATGTGGGTTCGATATCTTTTATTACTACAAGCGTATACCGTGCACTTGCGGAAATCGCCCAACAAGTTTTTGGCGCCGTTGCCGGGGAACGCCAAAATTTTTGACAAAATTTTATATTTTTCGTGTTTTATTCCGAACCTTGGTTAACAATATATTTATTTATCTTTATAGTATTTTATTTATTGAGGATGGTCACTAGGACTAAATCCTCGTTGTTATTTAATGTTTGCATTTAGATGTTTGCAGATAAAAAATTCAAGTTTTTGCAAAGATAAACGGGAGATTTGATTATCAATGAAATTCACAAAAGGAGTCTACAGAAAAGAAATTTGGCTAGCAGATACATCAGAAGGAAAAGAAAATTTTATGAAACAGGATGTCAGACGTGACAAATGATTTTTCCAGAAAATTTACCTCTTCCCAAACACATTTACCTCTTTTCTATACACTAACCCTTCACCAAAATATCACATCTCTTTGTAAAAAATTATTCAAATCCTACATTACATCCAAATAATTTCTTCTTTTATCATACCATTTCCTTAAACACCTACATTTATCTCTCTAAGAAATCACCATGGAAATTTTTCTCAGACAGATACATCAGAACGTGGAGTGAGGAATATAGTCCTTGAAATTATCTTATCCCCCAGGAAGGAATTGTTGATTTTTACAATAGTTTTGAAAGTTTCGGTTCATGTGCGTAGTTCCAGTTCGTGCACAAAACTAGAAGTTCGGGCATTCAACCGCAATCAGTAGATCCTTAAATTGAGAAAACGTAAAAAAAAACATCCTATTCCAGGTAAGTTAGAGTGAACAGAACCATTATTTAGAACCGGTAGAAGTTAGATGGCGATCATGTACTTTCTGGGTTAAGGGCTTTGTCAACGGATCTGCAACGTTTTCCACTGTAGGTACTCTTTCTATTCTCACATCTCCTCTTGCCACAATTTCTCTTATAATGTGGTATCGCTTAAGGTAATGCTTGGACGCATTATGAGACCGTGGTTCCTTTGCTTGCGCAATGGCTCCATTGTTATCACAATACAGTGTAATGGGATTTACAATGTCAGGCACCACACCAAGTTCTGAAATGAACTTTCTAATCCAAACCCTTCCTTTGCTGCTTCCGCAGCGGCGATATACTCTGACTCGGTCGTAGAAAAAGCTACGCTTCCCTGTTTGGAACTCTTCCAACTGACCGTGCCCCCATTCAAGATAAACAGGTATCCTGATTGGGATTTAAAATCGTTCTCATCTGTGAGATGACTTGCATCTGAAAATCCTTCTATTTTCAGATCCCCTTCTCCGTACACTAGGAACATATCTTTAGTTCTTCTCAAGTACTTAAGAATGTTCTTGACGGCAATCCAGTGCTCGTCTCCCAGATTTCCTTGGTAACGACTCGTTACAGATAACACGAACGCTACGTCAGGTCTAGTGCATAGCATAGCATACATAATCGAACTGATTGCGCTGGCGTACGGGAATACAGCCATGCACTTCTTATCATCATCGGTTTTAGGACATTGATGATTGTTTAACTTTACTCCATGTAGCATGGGTAAGTTACCTTATTTCGATTCAAGCATGCTAAACCGTTTTAGCACCTTTTCGATGTATGTAGCCTGTGAAAGACCAAGCAGTCTTCTTGATCTATCTCCGTAGATCTTTATACCAAGTATATAAGCTGCTTCACCAAGGTCTTTCATTGAGAAGTTACCAGATAACCATACTTTTACCGACTGTAGCAGAGCTATGTCATTTCCCATTAGTAATATATCGTCCACATATAATATTAGAAATGCTACAGAGCTCCCACTTGCTTTCTTGTAAATGCAAGCTTCTTCGCAATTTTATTCGAAACCAAATTGTTTTATGGTTTCGTCAAAACGCTTGTTCCAGCTTCTAGATGCTTGCTTAAGTCCATAAATGGATCTCTGAAGTTTGCAAACTTTGTTTGCATCCTTTGATATGAAACCTTCAGGTTGCATCATATATACATCCTCAAGCAGGTTTCCGTTTAGGAAAGCTGTTTTCATATCCATTTGCCAAATCTCATAATCATAGTGAGCGGCAATAGCAAGCATGATTCTGATTGGTTTGGACATAGCCACAAGAGAGAAAGTTTCGTCATAATCAATTCCTTGCTTCTGACGATATCCTTTCGCTACTAACCTAGCTTTGTAGGTGCTAACCTTTCCATCCATGTCTGTCTTCTTTTTGAAGATCCATCTGCACCCAATGGGTTTTATCCCTTCGGGTGGATCAACCAAAGTCCACACTTGGTTGGTGTACATGGAATCCATTTCAGAATCCATGGCCTCAAGCCATGCTTTAGAATCTGGAGTAGTAAGAGCCTCTTCGTAGTTGTCGAACACGAGAACCTCGTCATCGTCTCCCACTAGAAAACCATATCTAACTGGGAGTTCACGAACTCTTTGTGATCTACGAATAGGTGGTACTGCAGTCTCATCTAATGGGACTGCTTCGGGCACCTCAACCGCCTCTGTTGTTTCAGCCGGTGTTTCTTCTTCTTGAACTTCTTCAAGTTCAATCATGCTTCCCTTTTGTGTTTCTTCGAGAAACTCTTTCTCTAAGAAGGTTGCGTGCTTGGATACTATCACTTTCTGATCATCTGGATGATAGAAGTAATATCCCACAGTTTCCTTAGGGTATCCAATGAAGAAACATTTATCAGATTTAGAATCTAGTTTATCGGATGCAATGCGTTTGACAAATGCTGAACAACCCCATACTCTCATGAATGAGAACACGGGTTTCCTACCAACGAACAATTCATATGGTGTGGAAGTAGCGGATTTAGTTGGTACTCGATTTAGGGTGAAGAGGGCAGTTTCTAAGGCATAGCCCCAGAATGTCTTTGGAAATAATGCTATGCTCATCATGGATCGTACCATATCTAGTAGGGTACGGTTCCTCCTCTCGGATACACCATTGTGTTGTGGTGTATATGGAGGTGTCCATTGTGAGCAAATCCCACATTCAGTTAGATAATTCAGAAAATCATCTGAAAGATATTCGCCACCTCGATCGGATCGAAGTGTCTTTATTTTCTTTTCTAGTTGATTTTCCACTTCATTCTTGAAGCATTTGAATTTCTCAAAAGCTTCAGATTTGTGCTTCATCAAGCAGATATAACCATATCAGGTATGGTCGTCTATGAAGCTAATGAAGTATCTGAATCCTCCTCTTGCTTGGACTGACATAGGACCGCATACATCTGAATGAATAAGTCCTAGAGTGTCTGATACACGTTCACCTTTATTGCTAAAGGGTGTCTTTGTGATTTTGCCTTTTAAACATGCTTCGCATGTTTCCAATGATTCAGGATCAATTGAATTTATAAGCCCATCTTGATGTAGCTTAAGCATGCGACTTTTGTTTATATGGCCTAAACGACAATGCCACAATTAAGTTGAATTATCTAGCTTATGTCTTTTGGTATCAATTGCGAAAACAGGAATTTTGTCATCTAACACATAAATCCCATTTTGTGATATTCCTGAAAAATAAAAGATCGAATCTTTATAAAAATTGCAACTCTTGTCTTTTATTGAAATATGAAAACCGTCGTCAATAAGGCGGCTAATAGAAATAATGTTACGAGACATTTGCGGAACGTACAAACAGTTCCTTAATTCTATTACAAGCCCAGAGGGAAAATTCAAAACATAATCTCCAATTGCGAGGGCGGTAACTCTTGCTCCATTTCCTACTCGCAAGTTTATGCTTCCTTTCTTCAATTCCTTAGTCTGATTTAGTTCCTGCATATTTGTACAAATATGAGATCCGCATTCGGTATCAAGTACCCAAGATTCAGACTGTGAAATTGTATTTATTTCAATATAAAACATACCAGATGTTGAAGCACCGCCTTTTCCCTTCTTGAGGGTGGCCAGATACTCCTTGCAGTTCCTTCTCCAATGCCCATCTTTACCACAGAAGTGGCACTCTCCTTTGGGCTTCTTTACTTCCTTTCCCTTAGCTCCAGTGGGCATGGCCCTCTTACCTTTCTTGGGATATTTAGGATTGGGAAAATTCCCTTTCCTCTTCTTTGATCCCTCAATGACAAGAGCTGGTATTGCCTTGTATTTCTTCATATTGGGCTCAACTGACTTGAGCATATTTGCAAGCTCTTCAAGAGAGGTTTGCAAGTCATTCATTTGGTAGTTCATGATGAACTGTGAATAACTCTCTGGGAGGGATTGAAGAATCAAGTCTATGCTTAATTCGTTATCCATCGCGAATCCAATACTTGAAAGTTTGGTAATATAGCCAATCATCTTGACACAATGTGTCATGATAGATGTGCCCTCTTGCATCCTGCAACGATATAGCAACTTGGATATCTCGTAGCGTTCACACCTAGTCTGTTTCCCAAACAGCTCATTAAGGTGTATGATGATGGAATAGACATCCATTTCCTCATGTTGCCTTTGTAATTCCGGTGTCATCGATGCAAGTATGATGCATCCGGCATGATCATCACCAGCATTGTGCTTCTGGTAAGCATCAATTTCCTCAATGGGAGCATCATCAGTAGGGATAGGGGGTATCGTTGTATCAAGTACATACCCTATCTTATCGAACTTCAAAACAATTTTGAGGTTGCGAAACCAGTCGGTGAAGTTTGAACCATTCAATTTGTTATCGGTAAGAATGTTTTGCAGATTGGTTTTAGTCATGATTTTTAAGAGTGATTATATAAACCTGAGAGTGAGAAAGAGTAAACATATATTATTCATTTGCTTTAAAGTATATCAATCTAAAATTATAGGCCTTTTGTTTATTTTAGATTGCTCCCACTATTTTGCCAAATTAATAGCCCTCCATATTAATTCGAAGAATTTCACAAATCCTTTAGTGAGCTAGGATCCTAACTCCTGAGATTTCGCCTTGAGTTTGCTCAACAAGCTAGTCTCATTCGTTAGGTAGATTCATGTAATCAATCACATCTTTAATGTGATTCCTAGGTTATTGGGTTACTAACCACATTAGTAACTAATATGCTATTCACATTAATCCTAACCATATTGCCCATTAGTTTATGACAACATGAGTTTGCTCATCCAATTATCATAATCTAATTTAAGTATTACCCCATATTCATGAAAAGTAATTTTCGATAATTCAGGTGTTACCGTAAGACCCCGAGCTTGAGTTTGCTCAACAACCCAAAGGCCCCCAGTACTCCCAGCTGAATTATAATATTAGGGAGGGGCAACCGATTTTAATAACTTGTTTATTTACTTAACTTTTTAATGAGGGATTTTATTTTAGGTCTCATAATCTAACTTAGTCTTGATTTGCTTTAGCATACATCAGACACATACATTGTCGTTATGGACATATCATCTAAATTATTCCGTCGAGCCAGAGACGGAATAAAAGGACAAACCTAAGGAAATACTAACTATTACATATTTCTCTTTAGGTCCTCCGTCTTCTCCATGGCGCCTTGAAATTACATATTAATTTCTATACTACTAAAGAAAACTTCAATTGAATTGAAGGGAATTAGATGAGAGGAGAAATTACAATAGATAATAGAAAGGCAGGACGCGCAGGCCCTATTTCAAAAATACCAAAAGACTAAAAGAGGGTCCAAATATGTCCATAACTCCAAACATGCACAGACTCAATTAAATAAATTTAATTGGTTGATTACATAACTATTTTATGTAATATTTATGTTAATCACATTAACTTATCAAATTAACTTTCATCCAATTTTACTTCTAATAGTTTCGTATCTTTTATATTAATTTTTATATTAATACAACTATACAAAACTTTAATTATGCACGTCCCAATTATTTTAATTTTAATTCATTTAATACTTTTGATTTATAAATAGGTAAAACAAATTTTTAAATAAATTTTCATTCGATAACCAAAACAGAAAACTATCAATTTCTGAAACATATATATTTAAACCGATTTTAAACAATTTAAAATTCAAGTGGGTCTCGGGCCGGGCCCGAGGGTGGGCTGCTGCCGATTGGCAGCAGCCCTAGGGCGGCTGAACCGCCGCTGCCTTGCGGCAGCGGCGGCCAGGCGCCGCGCGACAGCGGCCAGTCGCGCCGCGAGGCGCGACTTGAGCTGCTATCGCAATTTTTTTTTTTTTTAATAATTTTAAATATATATATATATCAGTTCTAAAACGGTTTCAAAACGATTTTCAGAAAATAGGAAAACCTACTATAGATTTCCGTTTTATCTTTAGAATTAATAAACTGATTTTATCAATCTAACTATAAAACCAATAGATTTTGTTATAATGATTATCAACCAAAATAATTAGGAACATACGAATAATCTGTTTTAATTAACAAGTAATTAAAACTTATTTATCTTTAGGATTAATTAATCAAAAACTATTTGTTAATTAACCTAACCATAAATATTTATTCAATCCTATTGAAAACTTCTAAATTTTCATATATGAAATAACGGATTTAACGATGTCTTTGATACCAATGTTGGAAAAATAGGCTAACGTATAGCAGCGGAAATATAAAATTTTTAACCTATTTCCATAAACCATAAGATCTGTTAACCGTTATTTCATATAAAGAGGGATAAGAAGAAATACCTTTTGATGTTCTATCTACTGTTGTAAACGAAGTGCCCACAACTCTTACTTCGAGTTCCCGAGCACAGAACAAAACAAATATAAGATCAAGTTAGAATCAACCGTTGAATAGCAACCAAAGTAAATTGCCTCTAATTAATCAACACAAGATCAAGGATAAAGAAAGAAAGATGAAATCAATTGAATCGGTAGGAAGCGGTGGATTGTTTCGTCCTCAACAAGGGGTGTCGAAATTCTCTCTCCCGGTTGCACTGTGTATTTCGAAAATTCCAGTAGGGTTTTGCTTAGTGGATTTCGAAAATCCCATAAGGGGGGTTACTTATAATCTCTTGTATCTAATCCCTAGTTAGATAGAATTAGGTTATTGAAATAAGAATTCTATTCGGAATAGAATTCATAATTATTATCCATTAATATATCTAATATATAAAGGATAATAATAATAACCTTATTGGTTAATAATAGGAGTAATTTAATCTAATTAAAACTCCTAACTTATTTATCCTTTAATTAATTTAATTCATAATCCTAATCTAATTAGAATAGATAAAATCAAATTAATTATTTATGTATTTTTTTTAATTGGAAGCGGGGGAATGAACCCGAATCCTGGACATCCCAGCTAGGCTGGCACCCCCAGAACCCGAGACCAAGGACCCGAATGAATAAATAAAGAAATAAAAAATGAACGAATACAGAAATGTTCCGCCAAATCGACGTTAAGAGAACCGGAAGTTGTCTCTACCTATCAAGTCTGCTAGAACTAAGCTGTTACAAAAGGAAGGGTATTCCCCCCACCATGTATCCGAGTTACCAAGTCTTGCGTGATTCGCCAATGCGTCGGCGACGCAATTACCCTCCCGCGACGTATGGGTAATCGCAAACCTCATCCCTAAGATAATCTGCTGGTAATTATTCCATTCCTCCTGAAAGGTCCACGGAACCGCCTGCGGATTCCTGAAAACTGACACTACGTAGGTGGAGTCACTTTCCAACCAGATATTACGCCAACCCCGAGTACCTGCCAGTATGATCGCCAATATCGCAGGTCGTCACTCCGCCAAGTAAACCAGCAGATCAGTTGTAGTAGCAGAAAAGAAACCCAAGACCTGTCCGAACTCGTTTCTGAAGACTCCACCGCAGCCAGCAGAGGAACCAGCGACCGAGGCATCACAATTTGCCTTGATCCAACCTGAGGGTGGGGGTATCCAACGCACAGCAATTATTCTCGGAGCACGCGGGGTAATGTTCAAATTACGCAAAATTGCTAATTCCGTAGTAGAGTTCCAAACGTTACCAATACGGAAATGGACAGACCTGCTTATGTTGCTCCAAATAAGCTTTAGTGCATGGTGAATATTAGGCGGGATGTCATTGAATACGCAATCATTACGGAGAGACCAGATCACCCAAGGTAAATGAATGATTGCACTGATCCAGAGTACCTTAATCTGCGAACTGAACCTTTGCTTCGCTGCCCACTTAATCAATTCCCTGTATGTACCATCGGTTTGTATGCGTCTCCCAAATAGCGAAGAGATACTTACCCAAAGTGCATTAGCAAATTTGCACTAAACCAGTATGTGCTGTAACGTTTCCAAGTTTTCTTCACATAGGCAACACCGAGAAACCACTGGTATACCCCGCTTCTGAAGCATGTCATGAGTCGGCAAATATCCCCTGAACGCTCTTTAAGCGCAGAACGAATGAGCAGGCGGAATGAATTTCTTCCACAAGAAACGAAACACCAGTTCCGTAGGTGTTTCTTCCCCTAACCACCTATAGAATAGCTTGGAGGTGAAGATTCCTTTATCCGCCGGCTTCCATATGCATTTATCCGCTGGCCCTATCCTTCTAACCCGCTTGATCGCAGCCACAAGCTCATCCGGCAGTTGATCAAGATTCTCCCAGCGATCTCCTATCAAGAACTCATCCACTCGTTGGGTCAGCCTCCTTTGTAATGACAGCGGGATGTGAAGCCTGCTTGCGATTGTTGGACTGATCCATTCCGATGTCCAGAATTTTAGGTCAGATTCAGCCCCGATGAACCATGCGCAATGATCCCGTAGCAGCCTGTAAGTTCGCTTAATTGAAGGCCAGACTGTCGACATGGCCACTTGGGCTTTTAGAATGCCACCCGGGTAGAGGAAACGCGAGCGGATCAGCCTTAATCATGGAGAATTCTCGGCTACCAGCCCCCAAGCTAGTTTTCCTAGCAAGGCAAGTCTGTAATCATTCCCCTAGAGTCCGTTAAGGAGACAGGTTGATTCTGTCGTTAACCTTTCCGTATTAGTTACAGTATAATTCGATCCTTTATCAACTACATCCTTGAACTGAATCTTATGACTATGGGTGATGTCAAGTCACATATAGCGAGACGTTCATTTTACTTGTACAGGCCGAGTCAACTCAAAAAGATAGGTTAAGTGAAATCTGTATTTCTTACTCTTAAGTTATCACCTTGCAAGGATTTAGAGTCGAGTCTTCCACAAGCGATCCATGGACATATCTCCCATTTATCGGGAGTGATAAATGCTCAATCCAATATATAACAATCCCGCAATCACTTCCTATGATACCCAATGTCTACTGTTCACACCCCAGAGTCATCTCTGTTATGGATCGTGTTACACCAGAGTCAAAGCGTCACATTCCGTAACCCAGAATACCAATTAACATTCCTTTGAGTCTGAGGATTATTTACACCTATTAATACCAATGAGATGAACAGGTGACAAGGATGAATCTACCCATCCTGTTATCTCAAGTCGAGTCCCCAATCCTAATGAACTACTTTTCATCGGATCCATGTAACTGTCCAGATATCTGTATATATGAAGCTTGTGAGATCAGCTTTCTGTCGGACAGAAGACATTGTTACATGCAAGTCTCAACAGTGATATATCAATCCTAAACATATCACTTGACTTGGGGTGGTTTTAAGTTTATTAGTTTATTATAAAGTTGTGTCTCACTTCATGCTTGTATGAACACTTTATAATCACTTTAAAACAAACTTACGGATTTCCTTTTATCAGACTTTATTTAGTGCTTAAAAAGGGATTGCCTTTATATAGTTATAAAACATATATCTCATTAAAACAAATGATATAAAGAACAATTCATTTATATTAAGTTTGTATCCTATAACAATTGTCTATAGGACACTAAACCCCAACAGCCCTTTATCCCCTTATCTCTTCATTCTGTGTGATGAGGGATTGTCGCAATTAATTAAAAGAGTTGAGGCTCGAGGAGACCTTCACGGCATCAAAATCTGTCCTCATGCCCCGATCATTACACAACTCCTATTCGCTGATGATAGTCTACTGTTTTTTAGAGCATCCTTGGAGGAATGTGGGATTATTCAGTTCATTCTCCAGAAGTTCGAGGCTGATTCGGGTCAGAGTATCGACTTTCAGAAATCCATTTTGATGTTTAGTAATGTGCATATGGATCTTCAAGAATCTCTTCGGAACGTTCTCAGTGTTCAGGGACCACTGAATAGTGGTAAGTATTTGGGGTTACCATCTCTAGTTGGAAGAAAGAAAAAGAAATTTTTTAAATATCTTAAGGAGAGGATATGGCTGAGGGTGAATTCGTGGCAGAGCTCAATGCTTTCTCAAACGGGTAAGGAAGTTCTAATTAAATCCGTACTCCAATCTATTCTGGCTTACACTATGAGCTCCTTTCTCCTTCCTATTTCCCTATGCAAGGATATTCAGAAACTTTTTAGTTCATTATGGTGGAGGATTAAAGCTAGTGGGCAATGAAGGTTACATTGGGCATTGTGGGAAAGGTTGTGTATTAGAAAAGAAGATGGAGGTATGTGATTTCATCATATCCGATCTTTCAATTTGTCGCTTCTTGGTAAACAGGTTTGGAATCTAGTTCAGAATCCGAATGCTCTCCTTAGCAGGCTTCTCAAAGCTAAATATTTCCCAAGAGGGGATGTTTTTTTGGCACCATTAGGTTCTAATCCAAGTCAAACATGGATGAGTATTCATTGTGCTAATTCAAACATTATGGATGGTTATCGCTGGACGATTGGTGATGGATCCACTGTTCGTATTTGGGGAGACCCTTGGTTACCTAAGGAAGCATTCTATGTTGCATCTCCTAACTCTGCGTCCAAAAAGGTCAGTCTTGTACGGGATCTATGGCGTCTAGGTTCTACGGACTTGGATGCTGGTATTCTAAATATGGTTCTGAATGAGGAAGATGTGGAGGTGGTTTTGCAGTTACTTGGAGGAGATTTGAGCATGCCAGATGTCTTGAGATGGCATTTTGATCTGAAAGGCTGTTATTCCGTTAAATCGGGATACATATTAATTTTTAACCATATTGTTTCAGATTCTTTTATAAGGGAGCAAAGCGATCAATGGTCCCATTTGTGGAGCTTGAAGCTGTTGAAACACCTTTCCACATGATTTTGATTTGGCAAAATTATTTAAGTATATGATAAAAAAATATTCTAACACATTAAGTTTAAATGCTTTGATTTATTCACACTAATGTGTTTGTTCAATATTGAGTTTATTGACTTATAAGACATTAAGATAAAAAGCTTAAAGGCCCATAAGTGGAAGTCAAGCCCAAGTCAACAGATCAAGACCACACGGCCCAAGATTTCAAAACGCGGTCGTTCTAATCAAAGTTCAAGCTCAGCGTAAAGAAGAATCGAGAAGCCTTCTCTCAATTCTTCAAGATGAAGCTGCTGAGTGGAACGACAAGAAGTACAAGTCAGCGGCAGACAAGAACCAACTTATAGACAAAGTATTTCTAATTTGGATAAAGTTCAAAAGGCGCAGGAAGCTGTCTGGAAGACTTTGCCGTAAATGTCGAAACATTCTGTTTATCTGATGAAAAGTTGACGAGCACTGCCGTATACAGAAGATGCAAGAATCTCATTGGCCAACGACACTGAGCACGTCCAGAGTGACAACGACAGGAAGCCGTTTGCCTCCAACGGTTATTTTGAAATTCGAAATTACTGGTGCTTGAAGTGTCACTATATAAAGGCCTCTCATTTGCTTCAATCGTTGCAGATCTTCAATTAGTCGACACGCTGACCAAATTCATACTTGAAGTTCTGTGAGAAAAGCAAAGCAAAAATCTTACACCAATTTCCAATCATTGTGTAAAAGTCTAGAGTGATTTCAATTCATCTAAAGTGTCTTAGCAATTGTTGTTTAGGACAAACACTTTATCATTTCTAGAAGAATAGAAAGGAGAGGCTGAGTACTCGGTTATAGTACTCAGCGGTAGTTATAGGAGTGAGTAGGTATAGAGGAAGGTACTCTTGTATACTCAGCTTCTATTGTAAAAGGTTTCGTGCTCTACCTTTAAAGAGCTCAATAGAGAATTCAAAAAGCTCGGAACGCGTTCCGGGGACTGGACGTAGGCGGAGAGGCCGAACCAGGATATGTCTGCTGAGTAACATCTTTCTAACCCTTAAACTCCTTTATATATTGCTTGCTATAAAACTGACTAAGTAACGAACTCACGCTGAGTTGAGTGCACTAAGAAGCTGAGTTCAGGAATAGACTCTAAGTGCTATCTCCTGACTCAAGGAAAGAAATAGACTTAGTCACAAGTTGACTAAGCTTGTGTCTTAAAACTACTTAGCGCCGCTGTGTAAACCTTTTCTTAAGAAAAGAAGTCAGCCTTAACGGACAAAATTTTAAATAGTTCCTACCCCCCCCCCTTGGAACTAACCTTGTCACGTTATAAGGGACCAACAAGTGGTATCAGAGCTTAAAAGCTCACTGAGCAAGATATAACTATCTTGAGCTGATCCCCACAATGGCTGAGAACAGCACTCGGTTTCTCCTAGGAAATCAGACAACTCGGATTTTACCTGAGGGACTGTCCATTACTCGGCCTCCTCTGTTCTTCGGGTCTAACTATACCTTTTGGAAGAACAGAATGAAAAATTTCATTCAGGCAACAAATATGAGTGCATGGCTATCTATAGTCCAAGGCCCATTTGTTCCTGTTGAAACTATTGACGGCCAAACGGTTGTTAAAGCTGAGACTAAATGGACAGAAGATGATCTCAAGAAGCTACAAAATCATGCTTCGGCTATAAACATGCTTCACTGTGCGTAAGATGCTGCAGAGTACAACAAGATTTCAGGTTGTGAGTCAGCGCAGGAGATCTGAAAGAAGCTGGAGGTCACCTACGAAGGAACCAACAAGGTTAAGGAGTCCAAGGTGAACCAGCACATGAGGTTGTATGAGCTGTTTGAAATTAATGATCATGAAGGAATCTCTGAAATGAACTCAAGATTCACAAACATAATCAACGAGCTCAAGAGACTTGGCAAGATCTTCACTGAGGAAGACCAAGTCAAGAAGATTCTTAGGAGTCTTCCTAAAAGCTGGCAAGCAAAGAAAACTGCTGTTGAGGAAGCTCAAGACTTAACCACCTACAAGTATGATGAACTCATTGGCTCGCTGCTGACCCATGAGATCTCAATGAAGAACTTTGAGGTGAAGGAGAAGTCTGAAGACAAGAAGCAAAAGTCTCTTGTCATGAAAGCTGACTCCACTGATGGGAGCTCAACAGATGATGAAGAAATGGCAATGTTCACTAGAAAGATGAAAAGGCTGTTCAGAAAGAATGATAAATAATCCAAGAAGCCTTACAAGAAGTTTGACAAGTACAAAGCTGAGTCCAGCGACAGCAAGTACAATAAGGACAGCTCAAAGCCCATTACATACTTTGAATGTCATCAAACTGGCCATATCAAATCAAGTTGTCCTACCTTGAGGAAGGAAAAGAAGAACGGCAAGAAGGCAATGGTGGCAACCTGGAGTGATAGTGATGAGTCATCATCATCTGAAGCTGATGCCACTGAGTCAGCAAAGATCTGTTTCATGGCAGATGAGCTTGCTGAGCCTTGTACTTCTGAGCACGCTGACCCCTTGATGGGCGTAGGATCTAGGTGTGTAGAACTTTTCTAATGACGACTTAAATGTGTATTGCGGTGAATGTGCTATGAATATGGATGTGATCTTTTAAATGTTCTTAGCTCTACTAGACACTACGACTATTTAGGGGCAAGTGTACCCCGTCGTATCAAGTAATAATCCGGTTAAGACCGGGTATCGAATCCACGGGATTTATAACTGCAAGTATTAGACGACTCGGTTTTATACGTTATCTAAGCGGTGGGTACTTTGGGTTGGTGTAAGACACAACTACAAACTACTCCTAACCTATTGGTGACACAGATTTATGTAATGGAAAACTCCATGGGGTGATATGGGTGACGATAAGTTATAAATATAATATGCAATAACTCCGAATATATTCGGTTGACAATTTACTCTTGCAAAGACGACTACGTGTAGTTCGATCGACCCGTGAAGTACTTAGACTACGTGGTTCCTAGTCAAGGCGTGTCCAATGCTGGGGATCAGAAACTAGGGTCCGTAAGTTCCGTGGCTTGTCAATTCCTACGGTTTTCGGTTTCTCACTTCCGGTAAGGCAACACCTATATGAATCCCTAAAGATAGCCCGAATGGCGTTGGAAATCGCGTTCCCCTACACAATAGTCAATTACGAGTATCAAAACAAGTAATAAACATCAACACGTATATAGAAACGGAAATTGCAAATCATATATTATAAATGTGGAAAGTATAAATGAAGAATACAACCAAGCCTAGTACATAGGAAGAGTGCAAGCTAATTAGCAAGCGAAGAGGGAAGAATCGGCCCTCGGAACTAGCCAATCGGACTCAAGGCCGTCTCTTAGGACTTGGAGGTGGAACTCTCGAGCTTGGTGATGGATGATGGAGCGGAACGTTGATGGGACGCCGAAATGACCGAACAAGCTCTCGAGGTGGGAGAGTTTTATTACATAAACTGAATCTATACTACAAAACTACACAACAACTATCTAAAAGAAGCAAAATGTAGCTATGTAAAAGGTGTATATGGTAGAGGGTAGAAGGTGGTGATAGAAGGTGTCTAAATGAGTGCTAGTCACTCTTATTTATACATCAAGCTAGGGGTAGAATTGTAACTTCACAAGGTACAAGTATGGAGCAACATCATTGAGTGCAGAAATCCCATGATACGCCCCGCGTAAGGTGAGGCACGCCCCGCGTGTTTGAGTTTCTGAAGTTTTATTGCCTGAATTGGGGCTTTTACGCCGTGCGTAGTCGAAGTACGCCCCGCGTAAAAGAGTTGACTCAAGGGGACAGTGCAGTCTGACTTTCAGGATTAGGCCAATCATTTCCGACATATGTCATACGCCTCGCGCAAGGTGTCATATGCCCCGCGTATGCTGAGTCAGTTCTACGTGGTGTCTGCGGATAAGGCAATTATTTCTGACACCGTGTTTTACGCCCCACGTAAGGGATGTTACGCCCCGCGTATGGAGTGGATTTTTGCTCCTTTCTCGTACCTGAAATACAAATCTTGAGAGCCGAGTTAGCTTGACGTTTTTATTTCCTAAACTAATCAAAAACGAGGAAAATTAACTGAAAGTACGAGATTTATTTTTATTTCTTTATTTTATCAAAACACTTTATTTTTGTAATTCAACTTATTTATTTTATCCAAAATCAACCCGTAAATCACGCTAAAAGATAGGGGTAAAATACCCCTATCAAACCTCCTCGGACTTTAAAGTTTTACTTGTCCTCAAGTAAAAGAAATCGAAAGACAAGGGATTGAGAAAATTAAGAAACAAACCGAAGGTTGGTTTTTCCAAGTGCGTGATTTCAAAGTTATGGTTTTGTGTAAAGGGTTCGGTAAGTACCTACACAAACAATTGAGTACAAAAACTTGTTTGAAACCTCCATGATCAAGATTTAATAGGCAATATTAACGGGGGTTGATTACCTTTTGAGAACCCGATAGTACCTCACCAAGGGATTCCGCTCTTACGCTCAATTTTAGGTGGGTCGGTGTTTTAGCACTCTTTTTTGCACTTACTCAAGATCACGTTGAATTTGCATTTTTATCCGGGTTTTTCCTCCTAAAATATGGTTAGGCAATATTAAAAATGAACCCGGAGGGGGGGTGTAATGTGGATGGCTACTTTAGTGGTCAGTTTAAAGAAACTCGAGTTCAAAAATACCGTTTTGTGATTGCACCGTATCATTGCTTGTTTTGGCCTTGGCGAATTTTACAAGACGTACTTCAAAATTCCTCGGGTGGAGCTTTGAGAATGCCTTATTATTTATTGTATCCTTTGTTTTGATAGAGGCACAAAAACAATATTTTGAGAGCTAATGGTGCTCATTTGCTAAGGCCGTGACTTATTTCGGGTAATTCGGGTGCAACTTGATTATGTCGGTAATTGAAGAAGAGGAAAAAGGGTTAAATGTTAAGAGGGTATTAACAAAAAAGTTGGTTAATAGGCTCGAGGGGGTTTCCTAATGTTTAATGAAAACGAGAAAAATAAATTAAGAAAAATTAGCCTAAGTGGGTTCGGTTTATCATCTATTGCCTTTTTACCACAATAAGTGTACTTAACCTGGTATTAGATGCAAATTCTATGAGTCGAGTGAAGTCAAAGCTCTCGAAAAATTGTGAAAGAATTAGAGTTCTCGTACTAACTCTTTTAGGCTCAAATATACCTCACAAAGATTCGGGTTTAAATTGTGTACTATCAAGTTTTCGCTAAATTCTCAACTATCCCGTTTTTATTGCCTTTTTAAAGTTCATTGTGGAGATAACATTTGGGTTAAGACTCAATGCCTTAGTTTAGTACTAATCCTAAGTTTTGCACAAATTCCCTAACTTTAAGATTAAGACTAAAATTTCTTAATCGAATCATTCCTTTATGTTCCGACGTTTTTACTTTTGATGACAAATAACAGAACTTTTAATTAATTTCCGAAGGAGGGGCACGTGTCGGGAAAATTTAAAAGAGTAAATAAATTAGTTTAATTATTTTGTTGTTATTAAATTTTTATTTTTGTTTTTGGTAGTGCAAAACAAACATTAAGTGCGGGGTTGCACGTCCCTCCGCGTTATTTAAAATGATGCCTATTCCAGGGGCGTCGCAAAAAGAAACTAAAACAAAAACAAAAATAAAACTAAGGAAGGGAAAGAAGAAGACCCTAAGTGGCCAGGGGCCCTACGCGAGGCGTGCCCAGGGGGGCGTCCCGCATAGGGCGGCGTTTTTATTGCATTTGGGGTCAGAGACTTAAATACGCGGGGCATAATAGTGGGGGCGCCCCGCGTAAGGTAGTATTTTTTATTGTTTTTGGAGACAGAGACTTAAATACGCGGGGCGCAGGAACAGGGCGCCCCACGTGTTTAAGTTTCTGAACTTTTTTAAGCATAAAAATGATGGGCACGCGGGGCGTACCATGGGGTACGCCCTGCGTGGTGTTATTCTTAACAATAAAAACGAAAATAACGAAAGTACAAAACACAAACGGAACTTAACGATTTAATTAAAAACAACAGCGTACATTAAAACATAAAACAACATAGGAAACAACAAAAGAAAATACATAAAGAAAAGAAAAAGAAAAACGGAAACTATTGCGGTGGAGGCGGATTTCCGTGGAGGTTGAAGTATGAGGCGAAGGAGTTGGTGAGGGCGTCGAATCGAACATCGAGATGAACCCGATCCTCCCGTTGTTGTGCTTCGATGGAGTCGAAACGGGTGTTGAGGGTGGCGAATTGGGAGTCATAATGAACCTGGTCCCGACGTTGGTTATCCTCCAAGATATCCAACCGAGCATAGATGGCATTGAAGTCATGGTTAGGCGGAGGACTGAAATTGAGGCCCAAATCTGAATCCGAATCCGAACCTCCTTCCTCGTTGGCATGAGCCGCCCCCGAAGTCTCTCCCGGGCCCGAAGTGGGGCGGTTAAGGGACCTAAAATCATTTTTGTCTATGGGCCGGGAGGAAAGACTTGGGAGATGCTCAAGGGCAGCCGCACCTAGAGCGGAAGTGGCGAAAATGGTGATGAGGTGGCCTAACCCGATTTTACCACGTTTGCGGGTGGAGATGTGATGGAGTTGGACGGCTATAAGGAAGGAAAGGTCGTAGGCGAGGCCATTGACACAATAGTAGAGTGCCAAGAGTTCGTCTTTGTTGACCTTTGTGGATTCAGACTTCCCCGAAAAATAGAAGGAAATGAAGCAGTGGAGAAGTCGGAGGACCGGGTCACGGATGAGCGATGGGCGGAGGTTTGAGATGTCATAGCTTTCGGACCCGGTGATGGAGGTCCAAAATTCATGGGCGGAGGCCTCCTCGGGCCAATGGGCGATGCCGCCCCCCGCTTGGTGGGTGAAGTGGTTGCGGATCCATTGGGTGTCAATGGAAAAGGGTTGGTTGTGGAGGCGAAAGTGGAAGAGGGCGGCACCGGGGACATTGTTGGAGTTGATGGTGGTGTAGAACTCGATTACCAAGGATGGGTAGATGAGTTGGCGGTTACAAAAATGCTCGTACCACCCAAGGGCACGAAGACGGTCCTCAAAAATGCCGCCAACATCGTAGTGATTGAGTGTGCTCCGTTGGATGTATGGGAGCTCCATGATGTGAGCGGCGGAGAGTGTTTGATAATTGTGGGCTTCCTCTTCGGTGAAGAGATGGAAAGGAGCCCGGTAGGTGCGGGTGAGTGGTGGTGTCCCCTCCCGCTCGGGTGATGGTAGTGGTTGTTGATTTTGTGCGGAACGGGAAGAACGGGCCCTAGTGGCCCGTGGGGGACGCATGTCGGCGGTATGTTTTCGCCTAACCATGGTGGTGAAAGATAAGAGAGGAGTGGGTGAGGGGTAGAGAGTGTAGGTTGTGTAAGTGAGAAAGAGAGGGAGAAGAGGGATTTAAATAAGGGAAAAGTGGGAAATCCAAGCAAAGCTCGGATTCCCAGAGGGGTACGCGAGGCGTGAAGGGGCCACGCCACGCGTATCCCTCCCCCCGAGCTTATTTTTCGCGAGAGATGGTGCGGTACGCGGGACGTGAAAGGAGGCACGCCTCGCGTATCGCACCTCCTGCCCCTTTTTGGTGGAAAAAAAAGGCGAGGACGCGGGGCGTATATGGGGATACGCCCCGCGTAAGAGGGGGAAGTGGAAGGATTTTTTTTTCGGTTTTTGATCAGTTTTCTGATTTTTAATTTTGTGCTTTATGAGTTTTTATGATTTTGATGTTTAAGTATTAATTGGTTTTAATGTTTTAATTGTAATTAAGGAGGTGGTTAATATAAAATTTATTGTGGAGGGAGTTTTGAATTTGAAAGGGTGGAAGTTGATTGGATGGAAAGGAAGGTGGAGTGTGGAAGTGGAGAAGGTGTATGGGGAAGAGGGGTGATGGGAAGTTTGAGGGAAGGAAAGTTGCCATGGGGAGTTGTAATTCACAACTCCCCGAGGATACGCGGGGCGTGCCCTGGGGTACGTCCCGCGTGTCCTCCCACGTGACGTTTAATCGAAAAAGGTTTGACTCACGAGGGGTACGCGGGGCATGATAGAGGATACGCCCCGCGTAGTGTGTCTTTTATTGAGTAAAATGGGCAGACATACAGATGCGTGGGGCGCATGGTGTTGTACATCCCGCGTAGCTCAAAAAATGTTTTGGATTAATATGGGATTTGTTTTTCTTTTGATTTTATGAAAATAAAAAAATGGAGAAAATAAAATAAAGTAAAAATGAAGACAATAATGCAAAATAAAGAAAGGAGATAACGTTTATAATACATATAGACAAGTGGTTCGAGGAATTCAAACCGGTGCTACGTTTTGAGTCGAAGTAGCTCGACTTTGAACTTCCTCCTAGGTGTATGCTTCCATTCGCGTTAGGAATTCAAATTCTTGAATAAACAACCCGTACCTGCAAAGCGGATTGTTCGTTTCAAAAGAATTTGACAAAAACCAAAAACTATATGTACAGAAATTATCGAAGAGTTTAGTTTGCTCCCTTTTTTACTCCTTTGGTAGTTCAAAAGGAGCGAAATGTTCAGAGGTAGAAGGAACCTCCGACTCTTCTAGCTTCAGATTTATTTCCATGGGTCCGCACACAACCGGCTCATCGATGTCCATTTTCTCACAACTGAGACGACTTTTATTCTTTGGGGAATCCTTTTAAGAAAACCCGACTAACTCGAGCTTCCCATTTTGACAAACCGAATTGGACTCTCGACTTGATTCGTCCGCGGTGGAATCACGAGGAGACTTCAACCTGGCCCATAGATTTCCTATTTCCCTGAAATATGTCTCAGTGTTAGATAATCCTTCATGAATATCTTTAATCAAAGAGTTTATCACATCGAATTGCGAGGTTGAGTGTGGGCATTCGTCATCCATGCGGTCGTCCCATCGATGACGACTATGAAGCATCATACCATGAAACAAATCATTAGTAACATAAAACGAAATAAATTATTCACAAAAAGAGAAAATCATATTTACAAATGCTTAAACTAACAATAAAATGTTTTTGTCTAATATTGCGAGAAATTATAAATCCCCGGCAACGGCGCCAAAAACTCGATGGGCATAGGATCTAGGTGTGTAGAGCTTTTCTAATGACGACTTAAATGTGTATTGCGGTGAATGTGCTATGAATATGGATGTGATCTTTTAAATGTTCTTAGCTCTACTAGACACTACGACTATTTAGGGGCAAGTGTACCCCATCGTATCAAGTAATAATCCGGTTAAGACCGGGTATCGAATCCACGGGATTTATAACTACAAGTATTAGACGACTCTGTTTTATACGTTATCTAAGCGGTGGGTACTTTGGGTTGGTGTAAGACACAACTACAAACTACTCCTAACCTATTGGTGACGCAGATTTATGTAATGGAAAACTCCACGGGGTGATATGGGTGACGATAAGTTATAAATATAATATGCAATAACTCCGAATATATTCGGTTGACGATTTACTCTTGCAAAGACGACTACGTGCAGTTCGACCGACCCGTGAAGTACTTAGACTACGTGGTTCCTAGTCAAGGTGTGTCCAATGCTGGGGATCAGAAACTAGGGCCCGTAAGTTCCGTGGCTTGTCAATTCCTACGGTTTCCGGTTTGTCACTTCCGGTAAGGCAACACCTATATGAATCCCTAAAGATAGCCCGAATGGCGTCGGAAATCACGTTCCCCTACACAATAGTCAATTACGAGTATCAAAACAAGTAATAAAAATCAACACGTATATAGAAAAGGGAAATTGCAAATCATATATTATAAATGTGGAAAGTATAAATGAAGAATACAACCAAGCCTAGTACATAGGAAGAGTGCAAGCTAATTAGCAAGCGAAGAGGGAAGAATCGGCCCTCGGAACTAGCCAATCAGACTCAAGGCCGTCTCTTAGGACTTGGAGGTGGAACTCTCGAGCTTGGTGATGGATGATGGAGCGGAACGTTGATGGGACGCCGGAATGACCGAACAAGCTCTCGAGGTGGGAGAGTTTTATTACATAAACTGAATCTATACTACAAAACTACACAACAACTATCTAAAAGAAGCAAAATGTAGCTATGTACAAGGTGTATATGGTAGAGGGTAGAAGGTGGTTATAGAAGGTGTCTAAATGAGTGCTAGTCACTCTTATTTATACATCAAGCTAGGGGTAGAATTGTAACTTCACAAGGTACAAGTATGGAGCAACATCATTGAGTGCAGAAATCCCATGATACGCCCCGCGTAAGGTGAGGCACGCCCCGCGTGTTTGAGTCTCTGAAGTTTTATTGCCTGAATTGGGGCTTTTACACCGTGCGTAGTCGAAGTACGCCCCGCGTAAAAGAGTTGACTCAAGGGGACAGCGCAGTCTGACTTTCAGGATTAGGCCAATCATTTCCGACATATGTCATACGCCTCGCGTAAGGTGTCATACGCCCCGCGTATGCTGAGTCAGTTCTACGTGGTGTCTGCGGATAAGGCAATTATTTCTGACACCGTGTTTTACGCCCTGCGTAAGGGATGTTACGCCCCGCGTATGGAGTGGATTTTTGCTCCTTTCTCGTACCTGAAATACAAATCTTGAGAGCCGAGTTAGCTTGACGTTTTTATTTCCTAAACTAATCAAAAACGAGGAAAATTAACTGAAAGTACGAGATTTATTTTTATTTCTTTATTTTATCAAAACACTTTATTTTTGTAATTAAACTTATTTATTTTATCCAAAATCAACCCGTAAATCACGCTAAAAGATAGGGGTAAAATACCCCTATCACCCCTTCATTGCATCAGATGATGAGGCACACTCAACTGAGGTAATATCACTACCTTTGCTCAAAAATGAAATGATTAATGCCCTGAGTGACCTCTACACACTTGTCAAAAAGTGTAACAAGAAGGTTAGAGCACTCAGCAGGCGATGTGACGAGATTGAAGAGGTCAAACTGAGTGACCTTCGATATCTTCTTCAAGACAACTAAACTTTGCATAGCAACGTAGAAATTATGAATAAGTTTGTCTCTGAGGTCCAATCAGATTCTAAGAAACTGAAAAAGGATGTCACATCTATTCAGAACCAACTAAATGTTCCGAATAAAAGAAATATTCCTTTGAACACTCAGTACCGAAGTACTAGTCAGCAGAGATGGAATCCCCAGCGGAATGTCCAGTGTGACTTCTGTGGGAAGAAAGGACACACCACAAAGGTGTGATGGCATGCTCAGCACTGGGGTGCTGACCAGTCAGTGAGATATCCTAAACGGAAGGTCAGCTGTGACTTCTGTGGGAAAAATGGACACACTGTCCAAGTATGTCATCATAAAACTAAATATGATGTTTTACCTGTTGAACCTAACAAACAAGGACCCAAAAAGAATTGGGTACCTAAAAGTAACTAGCTATATTGCAGGTAAGCCCGAGGTGTGCTGAGAAGTCAAAGATGTGGTACATTGACAGCGCATGCTCGAGGCATATGACTGGTGATGAAACTCAATTCATCACACTTGTGCGTAAACGAGGTGGAAGCGTAAGTTTTGGAGATAAAAAAAAGGGTAAGATAGTAGGGTCAGGAACCGTTGGTGGTAATCCTACTATTGAGTCTGTCTCCCTAGTCAGCGGACTTAAATATAGCTTACTCAGCGTAGCTCAGCTATGTGATAATGGGAGAAAAGTTATATTTGATAACACTGGATGTAAAATACTCGAGGGTAAAACAAATGAGTTGATTTTAACTGCCCCTCGCATTGATAATGTCTTTATGCTAAACTTAGAAAAGAAATTTTCAAAAAATGTATGCTTAGTGTCAAAGGAAGAAAATTCCTGGCTATGGCACAGGAGACTTGGTCATGTAAGCATGGACCTCCTGGCCAAATTAGCAAGAAAGGAATTAGTTGAGGGACTGCCAGAACTTAAGTTCGAAAAAGATCAATTATGCAACGCTTGTCAAGCTGGAAAACAAACCAAACAATCTTTTCATAGTAAAAACATTGTCTCAACTAAGCGTCCATTAGAGTTGCTACACTTGGATCTCTTCGGACCAGTCCAGCCGTTGAGCTTGGGTGGTAGGAGATTTTCCTTGGTCATTGTAGATGACTTTTCTCGGTACACTTGGATCATCTTGCTGAGTAGCAAGGATGAAACCTTCGAGACGTTTTCAACTTTAGTAAGAAAACTTGAAAATGATAAAGACCTAAAGTTGACTCACATCCGAAGTGATAATGGTGGAGAATTCAAAAACCAGCAGTTTGTTGAATTCTGTGAAGCCAGCGACATTGACCATAATTTTTCTGCTCCTAGAACGCCTCAACAAAATGGGGTTGTTGAAAGGAAAAACAGAACCTTGGTTGAAATAGCCAGGACAATGCTGAGCGAGCATAGGCTTCCAAAGTACTTTTGGGGAGAAGCTGTCAACACAGCTTGCTACATACTTAATAGGGCTCTAGTTAGACCCATATTAAAGAAAACTCCCTACGAACTTTGGAAAGGACGAAAGCCCAATATTGGATACTTTCGTGCCTTCGGTTGTAAATTCTTTATTCTAAATACTAAAGACAGCCTTACTAAGTTTGATTCAAAAGCTGATGAAGCTATCTTTTTAGGCTACTCAACAAACAGCAAAGCATATAGAGTTTTCAATAAACGAACTCAGGTCTTAGAAGAGTCAGTACATATTGAGTTCGATGAAACTAACCCTGCAGGAAGAGACATGCAGCTGACTGAGGATGATCCACACTCAGCTCCCGCTGACCAAGAAACAGCCGCTGAGTCATTGCCTCAAGGGCTGACCAAAGGTAAAAGTGAAACTCAAATTGTTTTCATTGACCAATCTACACCTGCAGAGATTGTTGAAACACAAACAGCACAAGACATCAATCTACCAAAAGAGATCAGAATACCAAGAGGACACTCAGAGAGTTCCATTCTTGATGCCGCTGAGAACACCCTGATGACAAGAAATCAACTCAGGAGATACCTCAGCAACGTAGCATTCGTCTCAGTTCAGGAACCAAAGAACTTCGCTGAAGCTGAGCACGATGAGTTCTGGATGAGTGCAATGCAAGAAAAACTTGATCAATTTAGAAGAAATGAAGTATGGGACTTAGTGCTAAATCTAAGAAGTCAGAAGACCATAGGAACAAGATGGGTCTTCCGCAACATGCTGGATGAACAAGGGAACGTGGTCAGGAACAAAGCAAGACTCGTAGCTCAGGGCTACAATCAGCAAGAAGGTATTGACTACGGTGAGACCTTCGCCCCAGTGGCAAGGCTAGAGGCTATAAGAATTTTATGTGCATATGCATCTTATATGAATTTTAAATTATTCCAAATGGATGTTAAGAGTGCATTCCTTAATGGAGTTATAAACGAGGAAGTTTATGTTAATCAACCTCCAGGGTTTGAGGATCCTAAGTTCCCAAACCATGTTTACAAACTCAAAAAGGCTCTGTATGGTCTCAAGCAAGCACCACGTGCTTGGTATAAGAGGCTGACCAGTTTCCTGCTGACTAGAAATTATGTCAGAGGTAAAGCTGATACAACCTTATTCATTAAGAGGAAGGGTAAAGATACCCTACTGGCTCAGATATATGTGGATGACATTATTTTTGGTGCCACTAACGAGTCAATGTGCAAGGAATTTAGTAAGCAGATGCATACTGAGTTTGAAATGTCAATGATGGGAGAACTCAACTTCTTTCTTGGACTTCAAATCAAACAAGGGAAAAATGGCATCTTCATCAGTCAAACTAAATATGCCAAGGAGATATTGAAAAAGTATGAACTCGATAATTGCAAGCCAATATCTACCCCTATGGGCACTGACACTGTCCTCTGCGCTGACGAGAATGGTAAGTCAGTAGACAGCAAATTGTACCGAGGTATGATCGGCTCTCTACTTTACTTAACTGCTAGTAGACCGGACATTCAGTTCTCAGTATGTTATTGTGCTAGATATCAATCTAACCCTAAGGAATCTCATTACATAGTTGTAAAAAGAATCCTTAGATATTTGCAAGGCTCAGTGAATGTAGGTTTATGGTATCCCAACACTTATGATTTCACACTCATTGGATACACTGACGCTGACTATGGACGAGACAAACTTGAACGAAAAAGCACCTCAGGAGGATGTCATTTTCTTGGGAGCTGTCTTGTATCTTTGTTTAGTAAGAAGCAGTCGTCAGTAGCCCTGTCAACCACTGAAGCTGAGTACATTACTGCTGGAAGCTGTGTTGCTCAAGTCCTCTGGATTAAGCAACAACTAGAAGATTGTGGTGTTCAGACTAAAACAATTGAAGTCAAATGTGACAACAAAAGTGCCATTGACCTATCAAAGAACCCAATCCAGCACAGCAGGATGAAGCATGTCGGCATAAGACATCACTTCATTAGAGACCATGTACTCAAGGGAGAGATCAAGCTGACCTATGTCCCAATGGATGAGCAGCTTGCGGATATCTTCACAAAGCCACTGGCTCGTGAGCAATTCAACATACTGAGAGAAGCCATTGGTATGTTTAATCCTCTTTAGTAAATTCCAAGTATAATGTGTGATATATGCATGCTGAGTTGATTACCATGCTGAGTGATTTATGCTAAATCAATGTCTATTACATGCTGAGTAGATATACACACTGAGTGATTAAACACACGAATTATTCCTTGCGTAGAACTGACTACTCAGAACATTAAACGTTTGGAATCCTTAACACTGAGTAAAGATCCGTTGCAAAATTTAATGCAAAACACGCGAATTAAATAGCCACCTAGGATGACGTAAGCGCAATAATTAGAAAACACATGCGCCGAATGTGTCATAAATGCCAGAATCTTTGTCGATTGAGTATCTCGAGGACAAACGGCCACCTCAACGCTTCAGATCAACTCGACACCTCTATAAATAGTGGACGATTTCCCACTCTTACCTCTTTACACTTAGAAATCTCTGGTATTCAAATATTCTTCTCTAAAAATTCCCAAACTTATCAAACTTCTCTAAGAATCATGTCTAACGATTCTCAGAACGTCTCCGGTGCCGGTTACTACACCAACCGCTCCGATGAAAATCCTTCATCTCCTGCTCAGCAGGAATATAGCGAGACTCCCACCAAGTCTCAAGAAACCAGTCAGCGTGACCACTCTAAGGTCACCACACCGAGCAAGAAAACCAAAGCTGACCAAGCTGCCTCTTCGAGAGGGAAACAACAGAAGGACAAGGGTAAGAAACGCATAGAGAGAACCTACTCACTGGTGTACGCGAGTGTTAGGGGATATAAGGTTGACCACTCCCGCTGGTTCTCACAAGGATTCGTGACAGCTGAAAAACCCTTCTGTGAGTGGATCTCAAAGAACAGCTGGACCGAGCTGTTCTTAACCCGAGAGGCCACCTACCCTGAGTTAGTGAAGGAGTTCTACACTAACCTAAGAGTCGCTGACGATGACAGAGACTATATGGTCACCAAGGTTCAAGGGAAAGATATCTTCATCTACCCTTCTTACCTTGCCTCACTGCTAAAGCTGAAAAACGAAGGAGCTATACTTCGCAAATCAGGTGACCAAGATAAGATTACTTATCCCGCTGAGTTTTGCAAGCCTCCTGGTCATGTAGGGAAAATCTCGAGTACCTCTATGGTTCAACATCAAAAGATGGCCCACTACATACTGACCAATTTTCTCTTCCCCAAAATCAACTGCACCAGCTCAGCAACGAACTTCAAACAATGTTTCATTTATCACATGCTGAACTACCAGCCGATCAATATGCCAGTCTTTATTATCGGTGGTTTTCAACGGAGCACCGGAACCCTTAGGTTAGGCTCCATTATCACCAGAATCCTCAAAGATCACCAAGTGAGTTTGGTAGAGGAAATCCACACCTGGGGAACAGAAATTACCGCAGCTGCACTGTTTGGTTTGCTCTACGACCAACCGATTGTCCCTAAGAAAGGAAAAGGGGCCGTTGTTCAGGATACCTAGGGGATGGTAACCCGAAAAGGAAAGAAGGACAGAAAGAGGAAAGTTGTTCTAAGCCATTCCACAGAAGCTGAGTCTCCACCTAAGAAGATTAAGTTTGTATCCATAGGAACTAAGCCTCAAATTCAACAAGGTCAGGATGGACCTAAGTCAGCTGAGAAAAGACCAAGGCAAGTTGAGCCTGAAGAAGAGAAAGAAGACACCCCTGAGCAACCACTGTAAAAGAAGAAAAAGATCTCTTCTGGGTTAAGTCCTATCCATGCACTTCCCACTGACTTCGTTATTCCTGTTGACTCACACTTTGCACGAAGTCAAGGCATTGACACTGAGCAACCATCAGTTGAACAGGAAGAAGAAGAAGAATTGGGTGGTCAGGTTGACACTGAGGAGACAGCAGATGATGAGCAGTATGAACCAACCAACACTGAGTTGGTTGACGAAGAAACTGAGCAAACAGCAAATGATCCCACTGATCAAGGGGCACCTTCACCCACTGACTCAATTGAGTCCATTCCTGCTGACCCCACTCCTCCAAAGACCAAAAGCTTTAGGAGACTTAAGAAGAAAGCACACAAATCCCCTGTCATTGACCTTATGGATGACTCACCTCTAAGGGATTCGATAACTGATCTCTCAACTATGCAGTTCAAATTCTTCTCTAATCCCACTGAGTCTCCACCAGAGCAACAGGAAAAGCAAGCCTCTGTTTCTAACCTTAAGGAACACGCCGACTCAACTGCTTGTCAAGATAATTCCGAGGAAGTCCTCGAAGTTCCTGCTCCTCAACACGTTGAGCTAGCCAAGGAAATACCTGCTCAGGTCAGTGTTGAAACACCTCAACCTCCTCAAACCAGTCAGCTTCAGCCTGACTCTGAGCAAGTAGATAATTCTGCCGATCATCCTCTTTCACGAACATAAGTGCAGAATATCAACCAGTCAGCTCCTGCTGGGAATCTAAACTCAAGACCAGCTGCTGATCATGCTGGCACTTCTAATATTGAGCAGAACCAAACACCTGCACCATCCGATTCTACTCATACTCCGGCATTTGGGCCACACATTGATGGATCCTTCTCTTATCTGAACGCCTCTGAATCTGGTCGAAGAATCCTTGACTCAGCTCAAGCTCTACTCCAGGACATCCATCAAACCAATACCGATTCCCCTGGGCCAGTTCCTGTTGAGCCAACTCAGCTTTCGTCTGTCACTCAGCTTCTCACAGAAATCAAAGGTCTTAAGGATCTTCTGAGTGTCATGACTTCACTTCAGTCTCAACAGCCTAGGCAGGAATCAATAACCAATCTGGCCGAACTCCAGCTGACTATGGTCAATCACTTGAACTCTCTACAGGGTCAATTTCATTCTATGTCAGCTGCGAACACTATGTATGCAACTTCTGCTGAAGTTCATCAACTCTTCAACCAGCTTCACACTGAGCAAGCCAAAACCAACCATCAACTCTCTTCCTCCTCCCAATGCTCCATTGAGCAAATTAGCGAGGCTGTCCGTCTACTCAACTTGATTAAGGAAGAGATGGAAACTGACCAACTCAAAACGAATGAGCTGCTGCAATACTCCAACTCCATCTTCAAACACGTGCGCCATTCAAATGCTCAACGTCAGTATTATGACTCGGCACTGCTTAAGATGTTTCATCAAGCCTTTGCCATGCTGACTGACAGTATCACTTGGGTTGGGAAGTCTCAAGAATACATCCTGAGTATGCTCAGTGCTTCGTCTGTCAGGGTTCCTCGTGAAGTCTTGGATGATGGTATTCCTGTCTTTGATGGTATCAATGAAAGCACGCGCATGCTTAAGGCATTTTCTGTACAATTAACTCGTGCTGCCCTCGACAGTACCTTCATTCCTCCTCCTCCCGATGCTGGCAAAACGGGGGAGAAAGATCAAACTGAAAGAACTCAGCATAAAGGCGAAGGAAGTCAGCAGAAGCAAAAAGGAAAAGACAAAGTGGTGCATTCTGCCCAAGTCAACTATAAGAAAAAATAGCTTTACTAGGAATGACTAGATATGCTAGCTTAGCTTGGTTAAACTTATATTTGTTTCTTGTGTATTTCGTTATGCTGACTTTAATTCAAAACTATGCTTGCATCTCTTATTCATACTGACCAATCTTATGTGATGCTTACTTATGTTTTGTGATAAATTTTTAACGCATCTTCATTTAATCAACTATGTTAATTGTCTACTTTGCGTTATGATTGTCTGCTGTGTTGATCAATATGTTGACCTCTTTTTAAATGTCCTCTTAACTAAAACACATTGAACAAAGATATACTCAGTGCTCTCTGATATCTAAATCTTCCGCATAAACTGAGTTAAAAAGAATATGTTCCATGAGCTGACCTATTTCTGAAAACTGACCTTAGACTTACTTGATTAAACCTTGAAATGTTTAAAGTAAAACTAAGTCAGTAGCTCAACCCTTACGGGGGAGTAATTTGAGTAATATAAGGTCAACTATCATGGGGGAGCTCAACACTGAGTTCTTCACTGAATATTTTTGCCAACATCAAAATGGGGGAGTTGGTCGAAACACCTTTCCACATGATTTTGATTTGACAAAATTATTTAAGTATATGATAAAAAAATATTCTAACACATTAAGTTTAAATGCTTTGATTTATTCACACTAATGTGTTTGTTTAATATTGAGTTTATTGACTTATAAGACATTAAGATAAAAAGCTTAAAGGCCCATAAGTGGAAGTCAAGCCCAAGTCAACAGATCAAGACCACACGGCCCAAGATTTCAAAACGCGGTCGTTCTAATCAAAGTTCAAGCTCAGCGTGAAGAATGATCGAGAAGCCTTCTCTCAATTGCTTCAAGATGAAGCTGCTGAGTGGAACGACAAGAAGTACAAGTCAGCGGCAGACAAGAACCAACTTATAGACAAAGTATTTCTACTTTGGGTAAAGTTCAGAAGGCGCAGGAAGCTGTTTGGAAGACTTTACCGTAAATGTCGAAACATTCTGTTTATCTGATGAAAAGCTGCCGAGCACTGCCGTAGACAGAAGATGCAAGAATCTCATTGGCCAACGACACTGAGCATGTCCAGAGTGACAACGACATGAAGCCGTTTGCCTTCAACGGTTATTTCAAAATTCGAAATTACCGGTGCTTGAAGTGTCACTATATAAAGGCCTCTCATTTGCTTCAATCATTGCAGATCTTCAATTAGTCGAAACGCTGACCAAATTCATACTTGAAGTTCTGTGAGAAAAGCAAAGCAAAAATCTTACACCAATTTCCAATCATTGTGTAAAAGTCTAGAGTGATTTCAATTCATCTAAAGTGTCTTAGCAATTGTTGTTTAGGACAAACACTTTATCATTTCTAGAAGAATAGAAAGGAGAGGCTGAGTACTCGGTTATAGTACTCAGCGGTAGTTATAGGAGTGAGTAGAGGTATAGATGAAGGTACTCTTGTATACTCAGCTTCTATTGTAAAAGGTTTCGTGCTCTACCTTTAAAGAGCTCAGTAGAGAATTCAAAAAGCTCGGAACGCGTTCCGGGGATTGGACGTAGTCGGAGAGGCCGAACCAGGATATGTCTGCTGAGTAACATCTTTCTAACCCTTAAACTCCTTTATATATTGCTTGCTATAAAACTGACTAAGTAACGAACTCACGCTGAGTTGAGTGCACTAAGAAGCTGAGTTCAGGAATAGACTCTAAGTGCTATCTCCTGACTCAAGGAAAGAAACAGACTTAGTCACAAGTTGACTAAGCTTGTGTCTTAAAACTACTTAGCGCCGCTGTGTAAACCTTTTCTTAAGAAAAAAAGTCAGCCTTAACGGACAAAATTTTAAATAGTTCCTACCCCCCTTGGAACTAACCTTGTCACGTTATAAGGGACCAACAAGTGGTATCAGAGCTTAAGTGTTGATCCGGCGACTCCACACAGCACCAGTCGTGTTTTGACGTGGTAGCCCCTCCGCCGGGATACACTAAGGTTAATGTTGATTCTGCTGTGTTCACTAAGTCACGCTGGATTGGTATGGGGGCTGTCGCACAGGATTCCCATGGAACGTTTGTATGGTGTTTGATGAACACGAAGATCAGTACTGTGATTCCTATGCTTGCAGAAGTTTTGAGCCTAAAAGAAGTCATTTCTTGGATTCTTATTCATTTTAACTTTGTCGTGGTAATTGAGATGGATTCGAGGATTGTGGTTGATGCCATGTTGAAGGAAGTTGAGTCCTTCACTGAGTTTGATTTAGTTATTTCGCAGTGTAAAGAATTAGTCCAACAAATTGAAGTTGCTAGTTTCTCTTTTGCTTATAGGCAAGCGAATGGTGTTGCTCATGCTTTGGCTCGAGTGTCTCGATCTTATGCTAGCCTGTCTTCTTTTTTTAGATATGTGGTTTGCCTTAACCTTGAGAATGGATAGACCTAGCCTTACCTAAACTTTTTTTTTTTTTTTTAAACCAAAAAAACAATCCCCCAAAAATTTGCCCCAATTTTCATTCGCAATTCGAAATCTAAGACAAATTCCAAAAGCTTTAGACAAACTACTTGTTCTAAAAGCTCAAGCCAATCAATCTATGGCTTTACCCTAAAATCACCTAAAAATCATACCGACCTAAACCATTACTCGTCTCTGACTATCATGACTCATCTTGGACGTCTTCTCCGACACAGAAAACCTAAGTTGCTCGTCTCTAATTGCAGCTATGTTAAGCACCAAGTTTCTGCGACTCTCTGCCACTAGTAAGCTCTTCTCTTCGACCTATAGCAATAAGTTTTCTGTAATGTTTTAGTTTGTGGATACATATGGGTCAGTTTGGTGCGTCTTTCATCTATGCCTTTCATCTGCTCCTTTAGTTTAGGGATATGATATCTTAGAATTCCTTGACATTGGATATAATAGTAGCAAGGGCTATAGGCTTGAGGCAGAGGCCCTTTACTTATGGGTAAAATGTAGCTAATGAGCTATAGGCTCATAATTGAACAAGTGTTTCCCCAAATTATGAAGCTTTCAAATTGCATTTTAAATGGGGAGATCATTGTGTTGTATCAATTACAGCATTAGTGTTCAATAAAGTCAATTGATTCTAAGCTTTGTTTGATTCTAATTTCTACTGAGTTCTCCGTGTTTACTTAAAATGAAAGAATTTCATGTCTACCAAATTTGTACTTGTACTATTTATTGCTTTGGATAATTTTGTAGAGGGAGTTATAGCTGGAGGTACTGCTGGTGTTGTTGTTGAAACCGTATTATATCCAATTGATACCATAAAGACAAGGTTGCAGGCAGGTTAAGTTAAACATGCAATTTTTCAATTCTTTTTCTTCCATTACTATCTCTTTATTCAGGTGGCTAGGTTATGCATTCCCATTGTCTAACTTATGATGCTCATTAGCTACATTTTACCCAATCAAACAATGGGGGTTACTGCTTATCCACGTCTTGGAAGAATTGTCTGTTTATGGGCTTGTTTTTAACAGTCTTGTTTCTAGTTTGAGATAGAGTTATGGTAGTGATACTGAGAGTCCCTGATCGCTTTTTTGGCTCTTTGTGTTGCTGTCACTTGTTTCTTCAAACTGTTATAGTTTTATCATTTTGATGTTGCAGAAAGTTTCTAACTTTACTTTTGCTGTATTTGGTTGTGTTTCACAATAGAATCCTGCAAAAGGCATACTGAAATTTACAATTTAATTTATTTTATAGGCAGTTCGAGGAGGTGGAAAAATAATTTTGAAAGGTCTTTACTCTAGATTAGCTGGAAACCTTGCTGGTGTCTTACCGTAAGTATCTTCCATACTGTGAAATTTCAACAATTTATGGGTCATAGATTGTTTTATTGTTTTGATATTAATATATATTAGCACCTTCATCTGTTATTGTTCTTATTTGTTCACATGTTAGATCTCAGCAATTAACTGAAGGCTTGCAAGTTCAGAAAAAATGGCTTTTCCAAAATAATCTATCATTATGCGCTTCCATAAGGACAATTCATTTCATGTTACCTCGCTGTAATATTATGACTGTTGAATAAGGAACTGTCTGCATGACTCTTTCTCTCTCATGCCTATGCTCATGTTCAGGCGTACCAGTTGTATGCTTCCATTTGTGTTCATTATCATTATCATCACAATTAACATATTTGTGGGTTTAAAATGTTCATGTTTTCTCAATCTATTATATTCATTCTTGATGCCTCAACTCAAATCTCTTAAATTCATGTTTTGTCAATCTTATTTCTCTGAGCATATGGGTGCATCCTATGATCCTACAACAAATGCTATTTGTTTCCACCAAATTTATTTCATCCCACAACCAAAAATTGCATTCCTTAGCAGCATCTGTTACATCTAATAATTTCTGCTTGTGTCAATGTGGTGCCGTTAGGTGAAGAGTTCAATGGATTACCTTGAATGTCGATTAGTTTTGAGGTACTTGAAGTCTGATTAAATAATTTGTTAATTTAAGGCAGCTAATAAGGATAGCCAATTCCATGGAGTGGGTTACAGGTGCATAATTTGTTTCCCTACTGACCAATGAAGTACATGTTCTCCATTGCAAATTGACAATTCTTTTTATCAATTCTTTTGCCAAAAGCATTATTTCTTATGTAGCACTTGCCAAGTGATGAAAACTCACTGAAGCACCTTTTATCTACTTTAACGTGCAAGGTGTTCAGTAACTCAATTGGTAAAGAAGATCATCTTGCAGTGCCTTAAATTTATGTGCATCCCTTGGACTGTTCATAGATACGGAGGTAGGTTATGAACTATGAACTGACATAGGAGGAATTAACGCGACACCACCTAGTTTAAAAGTTTGGAACAACTTCTTAAATGTTGCTGCTTCTATGGAGTGTGCATTCCAAGAACTTTTCTACTTAGTTTTGTTGATCAAGAAATAGGAAAAAAGGAAATGAAATTATTAGTATTCTTTGTGATTGGTTTTGCAGATGTTAAGGATGAGAAATGGATTGAGCTTGCATCCAATGTGCTTACCAGGAGTCATGCAGCCTTTACAACTGCCCATAACAGGAATGGTCTTTGATGAAGGTAGTGGACTATTAAATACCAATGCAGCAACAGGATCATTTCCTAAGCACGATGAAAACTCAGCACAAACTGGTCTGACTCGACTTCCCAACCGGAACACAGTATCTAATTAGCCAATAATTCCGCCTTCTGCACCAAACACCCCTTTTTCGGATACCTCCTTTGGTTTTGAGCCACTGATGTAAGTTCACTATGAACCCTTTAATTTATCCACATTGTCAAAGGTAAGTTGTAGTATCAAATATGATGAATTCAACTAATTTCTTGTTGGGATTAACAACAATTTTTGTTGCAACATGAAGGAAATTTGCAGGTGAATGACTTCATCATTCAATAATTGGAAGATCTTGTTTAAATGTAATAGTTTCCCAGTACATCTGTCATTACTCCTTGGTTCTCTATAATTGGTAATGATTCTTAATCTTTCACAGGGCTTCAACATTATTTGTTGGGGTTTATGAGCGTACAAAACAGAAACTGTTGAGAACAGGGGCGTAGACAGGGGGGCCTGGGGGCCGCTCCTCCGGCCGCCGTAACCACCTTGACTCCGGATAATTTCGGCTCTTGTCTCAAAATTTTTTTTTATTAAGTATTGAATTAGCCCCCCAAAATGATCCATTACGTGTTAGACTTGTCCAAAATTCAAAATTTCAATATTTTGGACCTATTAGGTACTCCCTAAATCCAAATTTCTAATTTTGTTTGGATATGTTAGGGCTTTCTAAATCCAAATTTCTAATTTTTTTTTTTTTTTTTACTGTTAGTCCTCTCTAAATCCAAATTTCTATTTTTTCTTTTGCATGTTAGGTTTCCTTAAATCCAAATTTCTAATTTTTTTTTTTTTTTGCCTGTAAGGCCTCTTTAAATCCGAATTATTAATTTTTTTTTGCCTGGTAGGCCCTCTGAAATCAATTTTTTTAATTTTTTTACATGTTCAGCCCTACCTAAATCTAAATTTTTTTACATGTTAGGACTATTAAACGAAATCTAGCTTAATTTTGAGATATTATACATTAGTACTTAAAAATTGGTTCTTGACTATTCAAATTATAACATGTATACATATATAAAAAAAAAAGCAAGTTCGTTTTAGCAAAAAAAAAAATTTGTGAACGCATATATAAAATCGGCCCTCCAACCGAACAACCTTGTATTCGCCAGTGGTTGAGAATGTTCCCTGAGCATCATAGTGTTGTAGCTCATCTTGTAAGATTTTCTCCATTCTTGTCAATTTATTTTGTCATGTTATCAATATGTTTGCTTGGGGATGTGATTGACGATTGGTGAATAATAGATGTTCCTTTGTGTGGAGTGTGGATCTTGTATAAACTCTAAAGCATGTCACAGAATACTGGGATATTTTTAGGGGAACAATATTGCATATAACTGCTCATATTTCCGAGATATATTATGGGTGCTCAAGTTTGATGGTGGTTTTTTCATCATACTTATAAATAAGAAAACTTTATAAATAGTCTATTTATTCATAACAAAATATAATATATGAATACATATTGTAAGCGAACATGTCAGAATCTTTAATTATAATTAACCATTGATCTTGATATTGCACGTAGAAGGAACGGTATAACCTAAAAAATATTAAAATAAAAATAAATATTATATATGTTTTGTGTGAACTTACATCTACATTTCATTCCAGGTTTAACTTGAACACAAGACCTTATTCACTAAGAAGAGATGTAGAAACGAATCCTTACCCAGATCTGACACTCAGTTTAAGGCACCAAAGAGAGGATCGAATCCGAAACAATAGAGGAAGCAGACTCTCTTAGTCAGGGCTATCGTACAAGGAAGATACGTTTGGAGCTCTTAAACAAAATTGAGTGAACCAGAGATTGGGCTTTGGGCTTTTACTATATATTGGGTTTTGGGTTTTGGGCTTTTATAATGCTATATATTAGGTTTTGGGTTTTGGGCTTTGGACTTAAAGTATCCCATAACAAGCCTCTTCTAATTCTAAGGCTTAGTTGATTTCTCTTTCTTTCTCTATCGTAATATTTGCTCATTTGAAATATTATTCGGTAGTATCCGGAGACGTAGGCGATATTGGTCGAACCTCTAAATTTTGGTGTTTTTTCTATTTGTTTTATGCTTTATCTTTCAATTTGCTAGTGCAATACAATTAAGTCAGTATATACAAGCACCTCACCATCATCACCTGAGTGTTTCCTTGATATCTTAAAGGCACGTGCTTCTTATGGAATTTTTTTTTTATCCCTCAACCAATAACCTTTCAATTCCATATGTTGGCTGATGTCTCACAAAAACCCTTAGCACTACTTAAATTGTGTGTTCGGTAACTTTGTTCTTTTCTCAGTTCGTGCAACAACCGTTACGCAAATAGTGGGTAAATAATTATTAGTCCCTTACTTTTTACCTAACACACTGTTTAGTCCTCCTATTTTGAAAAACATATTATAAGGTCCTTAGCTTTTGCCAATATTAACCCTTTAGTCCTTTTGTCTAGTTTTTTAGACTTGTAATCGTGATATTTTAGCATAAACAGATATATATATATATATATATATATATATATATAAAATAACAGAGTAACATAGTCAACTTGTATTGTCCTAAAAGCTAAGATATGTTCGGTTAAAAATCTAAAAAAATAGATAAAATGACCACAAGGTTAATATTGGCAAAAGATTGAAACCTTAAAGTTTGTTTTTTAATTTAGAGGGACTAAACAGTGTGTTATGTAAAAACTAGAGAACTAATAAATTATTTACCCGCAAATAGTTGATCAGTTACAAAGGATGTAATTGTGTTTCTATCACAATAGCAACTACTTAATTCTTTTTCTTTCTATTGAATACTATAATTGTTCATTTAAACATTATATAACATTTTTTTTCTATTACATTTATAAGTAGACGGGACAATACAATTAATTATTACGAAAAAGCAAAGAAAAACAAATACGATTATAAAATGACAAAAACTCAAGAATCATAAACTTTGTCTATTGCACACATCTGTAGAACTATTTTTTCAAGCCGATCGATTAACAGTATAACCTGCAACATAAAAACATGTGAATATCATTAGAGTTTGGGGATACTTGGATGTGCTTATTTATTAATTTAAGGTTAATTTCAAATGAAAGTCATGTACTTTCATTTTTTTTCCAGATCGGTACATGTGGTTGGTAAAATTTTCATTTTTTCAAATTTGGCCAATAACGACTTCAAAATAAAAAATTTTAAGAATTAAAATTGTTTAACATTATATTTACTATGGGACCACATTTTTTTTCAAAATCATTATTTTGTGAGTTTTCTCTCTCTTATAAAAAAACACCACATAAATAACATCAAACATAAAAAGTGGGTAATTAATTTATTAGTCCCTATATTTTGACAAAACATACTGTTTAGTCCCTGTATTTTCAAAAACACATGGTAAGATCCCTAACATTTTTCTCAGTGAACTATTTAGTCCCTAACGTTTTTCTTGATTAACTGTTTAGTCCCTGCCATTAGACTCTCATGAAGATTTTGTTAGTCAATTTGGATTTGCGTTCTTCTTTTCCTTTTCTTTAAATTCTAATGCATCTGAAATCAACTTTGAGTGTTCTTCTTATTGATTTTCTTCTTAATCGTTCAAATTCGTAAACATTGGGTATGTTCTTTTTCTTGTTCTCCATACAAATAGCTTCTTCTTCTAAATTGGATTTCCTCTTCTAAAGTTTGAAGGTAAATAATAAAGGGTAATTTAGTACTTCTTATCACAACATCATTTTTCAGGTAAGTTAGGTAAAAAAAGTTTGTAAACATTTACTAATTTTAATAGCAGCAATTTAAGATTTTTGGATACTATTTCCCATTTGTAATATGTTCCGGATAAAAAAAATAAAAACTTACTTCCGCATTTCGTTCTAGGAGCAACTTTCTTGCCACAAGATTTAGCGACAATGAAGACCTTCTTCATGCTAATGAAATCTTCAATTTCTTTAGTGACATGTGAGCAAAGGCATGGCACATTTGCTTTCTTAACAACTCCACAGCATTCTCTTGATGGCTTCAACATTCTTCCTTCTTTAACTACAAAATCTTTACATTTTGTCGCCAAATTTATTATATCGTTGTCGCATTTCATGGCAGAAACACGGTAGCTGCCACTCAACATTAGTACTACTGTCGCCAATAACATAACTTTCATCGCTAAAACTAAGAAATGATTGGAAATTGCCATCTTTGAGTGCTATGTTGGAATTCCTTAATTGATGCTAGATTCAGGTTTAGATATATATAGAGTAATTTAATGAGGTATATATAGATAAATTAAATTTGGTTTACAATTAGAAAATTAATTATATATTAATATTGCAGTGTCAGAGCTTCACATGGTCGGTATTTAACAATATTGTCCTAATTAGTGTCTTCTTGTAATGAAGGAATATTTTCCTTAATTTGAATGTTTCAAGAATTTGGAATTTTTTGTGAAATAAAGTTAGGCTGTGCAATTTGGATTTAAGTAATACTTAGTACTCCATTAGTTGTTTATTTTAAATTAAATGTGTAATATTATATTACTCAACTATGACTCGTGAGAGAATCCAATGCATAAAATTCTTTGAATAGAAGGCAACATTAATTTGCATTTGAGGAGTCTAATAATGACAAGAATCACGTGTATGGAGAACTTTATTAAGAATGATCAAGCAAAAAGTTATAAGGAAAAGAGGAATGTGAGTTCCAACAGTTAATGATATCTGCACAAAGGGTACAATCAGACATAATAAAACCAAACATAGAATCTATCTTATCTATAAGATGAAAAGCATTAACAAATATTTGGTAGATGTACTCTTTCAACCAACTCAAATCTAACTCCACACTTAGAAATTTAGCAATAAGGGGATCTAAGGAATAGGATAAAAGTCGTAGCGACCAGGTTAGTAGAATTATTTCTGATAACGAAACCAAAACCAGCAACGTCTTGAGTAGGAAAAATCGCAGCATGGATATTACACTTCAACATACCAACCAAAAGTGGACACCACTTAGCGGCTGGACAGATAGTCGGAAAAGACAGACTACAGGCATCGAGCATAACTGTGTTTGGAAATGATAATTAAGATAATACCTTGTTGTATACTCAAGCCACTAGGGGAGTTGGATGATTCAAAAGCCTCCACCTTTGTTTTGCAAGAAAGGTCAAATTAAAATTCCTTATTTTTTCTAATTTAAATCCATCGAATGTCTTTGTCATCTCCACCATTTGAGTCCCACCAAAATGAGTTCATCGGGCACTCAAGCTCCACACAAAGTAACTTAACTCTTGAAAGGAATTTATACATTCCTCTGCAGTTCCAACTTAGAGGTTTTATTAATTCTAACGACGACCAACTCGCCAAAAGCGAAACATATTCTTACTGATCAATTTTAAATACTAACTCGTCAAAATGAGACATTCTTAGAATCACATATACTATTAGCAACAATTGGTTATTTATATAATTTAGGCTTAATAGGCACCCAGCCCCCTAAACTTGTAATTTTTTTTCACCTGACCCTCTCAACTTAGGGGACAATTTTGTTGGTTAACATTTTAATAAGTTCCTATTTGTTAGGGATATCTTAGAGTTTGTTTAAAAATAGACTTAGTCATTTATTTGAAATCACGTTTCCTTGGTTTATGGGAGAAGTTGGCTTTCTTTTAGGGTTTCTGTTTTCTAAGGCTATTTAACGCCTCCATTGTTTACGTTTCTGAATAACAAAAGACACTTGCATCTTCTGCAAACTGTTTACTGTTCATATTTTGTTAACATTTGGTTTCAGAGCCACATCAGGCCTGAGTTAGAAAAAGACAAAGAGAGTTTCATTGAGTGAAACACGAGAGGAAAAGTGAGAAAGAATGGCGGAAAGCAGTGCCAACAACAGCATGTTTGTACAACCTGCTATCCCCAAATTTGATGGCTACTATGAACACTGGGCAAAGTTGATGGAGAATTTCCTTCAATCAGAGGAATTCTGGAGCCTAGTAGAAGATGGAATAACTGTGATTCCATCAGGAAGAGAGCCAACCGAAGCAGAGACGAAGCTGATCGGAGAACAACAATTGAAGGAAAAAAGGTGAAGAATTACCTCTATCAAGCCATTGATAGAGAAATAATGGAGACCATTCTGAATGATGATACCTCCAAACAGATATGGGATTCAATGAAGCAGAAATTCAAGGGATCAACAAGAGTCAAGCAAGCACAACTCCAAGCCCTCAAGACAGAATTCGAAACATTAAGAATGAAGGAATGAGAAACAGTCATTGCTTACTTTGGAAGAACGCTCTCTATTGCTAAGAAAATGAAAGCATTAGGCGAGAATATCAAAGAAGCTGATATTACAGGAAAGATCCTACGCTCTTTAGTTACAAAATTCAATTATGTAGTATGCTCTATTGAGGAATCAAATAATGTTGATACTCTTACTGTGGATGAACTCCAGAGTAGTCTATTAATTCATGAACAAAGAATGAAAGGCCCTTTTGAAGAAGAGCAGGCATTGGAGGTCACATATGAAGTTCGAGGAGGAATAGGCAGAGGCTCAACCAGGGGTCGAGGCAGAGGAAGAGGAAGACAACCTCTTGATAGTCAGATGTACAATACTATAAGTGCAGTAATTTTGGGCACTATTAGTTTGAATGTCCCAATTGGGATAAGAGAGCACACTATGCTGAAATCAATGATGAAGATGAAATGCTTCTGATGGCACATGTAGATCTCAAACAAAATAAAAAGGAAGGAATCTGGTTTCTTGATTCCAGATGCTCAAACCACATGTCTGGAAACAAAGATTGGTTCATGAATCTTGATGAGGATTTCAAACACTCTGTGAAACTTGGGAATAATTCTAAACTAATGGTTATGGGTAAAGGAAGTATAAAGCTGGAAATTGGAGGCCAAGTTCAAACTGTGAGTGATGTGTATTTTATACCCGAATTATGTAATAATTTGCTCAATATAGGTCAACTACAAGATCGAGGGATTACTGTTCTGATCAAACATGGAACTTGTAAGCTGTTTTATCCAACTCGTGGGCTTATAATGGAGAGTATAATGACTGCAAATAGGATGTTTGTAACCATTGCAAACACTCTTATGAAATTATCCTCCTATTTTACTGCATATGATGAAGAACCAAGTGAGATTTGGCATAAGAGATATGGGCATTTGAGTTACAAAAGTTTATTGTTGCTGCACAATAAGGAGATGGTCGGTGGGCTTCCAAATATCAAAACACCAACAAAGAAGTGCATGAGTTGTATGTTGGGAAAACAACATTGAGAAAACATACCAAAGAAGAGCAAATGGAGAGCTACAAGATAACTGCAACTTGTTCACTCCGACATTTGTGGCCCTATCTCACCGGCTTCTTATAGCAAAAGGAGGCACTTGCTGACTTTCATAGATGATTTTAGCAGAAAATTGTGGGTATACTTCCTGAATGAGAAAAGTGAGACATTTACAACCTTTAAAAATTTCAAAATAATGGTAGAAAAGGAGTCTTGTCTATCCTTGTGCAGTTTGAGAACAGATAGAGGAGGAGAATTCAATTCCAAATAATTCTTAGATTTTTGCAAGTCACAAGGAATTCGGAGACAGCTGACTATATCTTATACGCCTCAGCAAAATGGAGTTGCTGAATGCAAAAACCGTACGATCCTCAACATGGTGAGATGCCTTCTCGAAGAAAAGAAAATGCCAAAAATGCTCTGGCCAGATGTTGTAAAGTGGACCAGCCATGTTCTAAACCGGAGTCCCACTGCTTCATTGACAAATAAAACACCAGAAGAATGTTGGAGTGGTTTTAAACCTAACGTTGCTTATTTCAGGGTTTTTGGATGCATTGGGCATGTTCATATACCTGATGCACGTAGACAAAAGTTGGATGCACGAAGCCAAAAACAAGTCTTGATCGGATACAGTGAGAAATCAAAAGGGTATAAAATGATTGACCCATGTACTAAGAAAGTAACTATCAGCAGAGATGTAATTTTTGAAGAAATTGAAAGATGGGACTGGAAGAACACATCAGAATACACCAAAAGTGATGTTTTAGATTGAGGAGAAGCCTATGAAGAGACATACAATCAAGGGGCAGAAAGTGAAGATGAAACAGCCCCAAATGAAGAAAATGCAGTAGATGATGACACCATTTCGAATGAGACAACAGTTCCACAAGATCAAGAAGCAACAGATGAAGACAGCTCCTCTAATACAACTTCAAGTGATGCTGATGTTGACACAACTTCAAATGATGCTGATGTTGGTGTTTTTCCAACTCGACAAAGAAAAACTCCAGCATATCTAGAAGATTATACCAGTGGAGAACGGCTCTCAGATAGTGAGGTACAAAATTTTGCATTGTTCTTATCTACTGATGATCCTTTGTTTTATGAACAAGCAGTAAAGTCAGAAAAGTGGAGGAAGGCAATGGATCTTGAGATCAATGCAATTAAAAAAAATGATACTTGGAAGCTGGTAAATGCTCCCTCTGAAGTGAAGGTGATAGGAGTCAAATGGATTTATCGAACAAAATACAATGAGAATGGAGAAGTTGACAAGTGCAAAGCACGACTTGCAGCAAACGGGTACGCACAGGAAAAGGGGATAGACTATGAAGAAGTTTTTGCTCTAGTAGCAAGATGGGATACCATTCGGATGGTATTGGCTATTGCAGCAAGGAATCATTGGAAAGTTTTTCAACTTGATGTAAAAAGTGCCTTTTTACATGGCGAAATCAGTGAAGATGTATATGTTGCTCAACCACAAGGCTATGAAGTAAAGGGAGACGAGAACAAGGTCTACAAGCTTAAAAAGGCTCTTTATGGCTTGAAGCAAGCTCCCAGGGCATGGTTCAGTAGAATTGAAGGATACTTTATCAAAGAAGGATTCGAAAGGAGCTGATGTGATCATACCTTTTCGTCAAAAAGTATGACAACAACAAGATTTTGATTGTAAGCCTCTATGTTGATGATCTTAACTTTACGAGTAACGATTTGCTAATGGTGCGAGATTTTAAAAACTCAATGAAAAATGAGTTTGATATGACCGACTTAGGGGAGATGAGGTACTTTTTAGGAGTAGAAGTGAATCAAGGAAACAATGGAATCTTCATTTCCCAAAGAAAATATGCCAGTGAAGTACTTGAAAGATTTGGAATGGAAGGCTGCAATGGGGTTCGAAATCCAATGGTTCCACGAAACAAGTTGTCCAAGAAGGAAGAAGGAATAAGAGCTGATGAAACATTGTTTAAACAGATCGTGGGGAACCTAATGTATATGACAGCCACCAGACCTGACTTGATGTACAGTGTATGTCTTATAAGTCGGTTCATGACAAATCCAATGGAAATTCACATGTCAGCACCCAAAAGAATCTTAAGATACATTCAAGCCACCACTGATTTCGGCATCTTTTACAAAAAGGACAGCACAACAGAACTGATGGGGTGCACGGACAGTGACTACATCGGTGATTTAGATGATCGAAAGAGTACTTCAAGTTATGTCTTTATGTTGAGTGGAGGAGCATTAGCTTGGGCATCAAAGAAGCAACCCATAGTAATGTTATCAACCACAGAAGCAGAATATGTAGTTGCTGCTTCATGTGCTTGTCAAAGTATTTGGATGCACCGGATTCTGAAGCAAGTTGAAGGCACTCAAAGCAATTTTGTCAAACTTTTATGTGATAATTCCTCTATCATTAAACTTTTCAAAAATCCAGTCTTTCACGGAAGGAGCAAGCACATTGATGTAAGATTTCATTTTCTGAGAAATCTCACAAGTGATGGGTCAATCAAAATGGAGTATTGTGGCAGCAGTGAGCAAGTGGCTGATATTATGACCAAACCGTTAAAGCTTGATCAATTTGAGAAAGTCAGAGAAGCTCTTGGTGTCAGGACTAGTCATGGTATAAACTAAACATGCAGCAGACATGTTCTGTTTAGGGGAGTGTTTGTTGGTTAGCATTTTAATAAGTTCCTATTTGTTAGGGATATCTTAGAATTTGTTTAAAAATAGATTTAGTCATTTATTTGTTATGGAAGAACTTTGATTCCTTCTTTCTTTATAAATTTATCACACTGAATTTTCAATGACCTAATTTGATAGCTACAGTTAGCTACGGAAACAATTTGATTATTCAAAATTAGGGCTCCCACCGTTAAAAATGTTGCAATCACCACAAATATTGGAGTCTTTGTGTTTTCCTGTTGAAATACAAGGACTAAGTCATGAATTTAATGTTTTTTGAAAATAAAAATTGACACTAAATAAATCCTTTATTGAACTTACTCTACTCTTACAAACACACAAAGATAAAACTTTGAGGCGCCCTCCACATTTTTGACTAATTTGGAATCACAAGTCTAAATTCATACATTCATGCATTATTATTTTTATCTTCTTCTTTTTTTAATAAATGCACACCTTACCTTATCCCCTTATCACGTGAACATGCATTTTTTTTCAATAATATAATTAAGTTTATTAATTTTAACATGCCCCCTTAAACTTAATTTTTCGTGACTCCTAGTTGAGCTCTCAAATGACTGAACGTATCGTACTTCAATGGCTTCGTAAAAATATCTGCAATTTGATCTTGAGTCTTCACGTACTTCAATTTCACCTCTTTTTGCTCAATACACTCCCGAATAAAATGATACCTCGTATCAATGTGTTTACTTCGGTCGCGAAACACGGGATTTTTCGATAATGCCAATGCAGACTTGTCATCGATAAAAATCTCAGTTGGATCATTTTGACTCATCTGAAATTCTTTTAGCAATTTCTGGAGTCAAATTGCATGACAGACACATGAGGTTGCAGCAACATATTCAGCTTCACATGTTGACAGCGTCACAATTGACTGCTTCTTCGAACTCCATGTAAATCCAGTATCACCCAGAAAAAATACAAAACCAGTTGTACTTTTTCAGTCATCCTTCTCACCGGCCCAATCACTATCACAATATCTAACTAATTTGAAATCGTCAGTTTTTGAATAATGTAATCCCAAATTAGTTATACCTTTCACGTAACGGAGAATTCTTTTTTCAGCATTCCAATATGACACCATTGGGGCTTCCATGTATCGACTTACTAAGCCGACTGCATAGAGAATATCCGGTCTCGTACATGTCAAGTATCTGAGACTTCCGACCAAGCTTCAGAATAATGTCGGGTTGACTCTGTCTCCACCTTCATCTTTTGTCAATTTGATTCCACATTCGACTGGCGTGCTAACAGAATTACAATTTTCCATCTTGAACTTCTTTAAGATCTCCTTTGCAAAACCACTTTGTGAAATAAAAAAATTCCGTCGTCATTCTGTTTCACTTCAATGCCAAGATAATATGACATTAGACCAATGTCAGTCATCTCGAACTCACGAGCCATTGTCTTCTTGAACTCTTCAAACATCATAGGATTGTTTCCTGTAAAAATGAGATCATCCACATACAAACAAACAAGTAACATACCATTTTCTTGAAAATATTTGTCAATGCGACTGTTCCAGGCTCGTGGTGCTTGCTTGAGACCGTAAAGTGCCTTTTTCAATTTTAGCACTTTATTTTCTTGATCTTTCACAGCATACCCAGGTGGTTGCTGGATATAAATTTCCTCTTCCAGATATCTGTTGAGAAATGCGAATTTCACGTCCAATTGATGGATTCTCCACCCGTGTTGAGCAGCTACAGAAATTACCAGTTTAATACTCTCCATTCTGGCAACAAGAGCAAAAACTTCATTGTAGTCAATTATAGGTCGTTGACTGAATCCTTTCGCCACCAGTCTTGCTTTATGTCCGATAATTTCACTGTTTGCATCTTTCTTTGCTTTGAACATCCATTTAACTCCAATGAGTTTTTGACCGGTCGGAAGTGATGTCAGCTCCCATGTTTTATTTTTCTCGATCGAATGAATCTCCTCTTCCATGGCTTTTCTCCATTTTTCATCTTTCATTGCTTCTTTTGGATCTGTTGGTTCATCATTAACAAAATGACAATAAAGAGTTAATTCATCATCGAGATTTCTTGTTACATCATAGAGATCTTTAATAGGTATGAATTTTTTAGGCTTTCTGGGCGAATGTTCATCTGAACTGTCTTCATTACTCGAGGACGAACTCGAACTGGATGAGCTTGCTGATGTCGAACTGGTTGCTGGTGTTGTGGCTGTGACTATGGCTAGTTCTTCCTAATCATTGTCTTCATCCATGAAAGGATAAAAAGTGTAGTTGTTTTCTTTTTCACCGGTCCAGTCCCAAACTGCTTCTTCATTAATGGTGACATCTCTACTGATGATGATTTTCTGAGTATGAGGATCGAACATTTTGTACCCTTTGGAATGTTCTGAGTAGCCCACAAACAAATATTTCTTGCTTTTATCATCTAGCTTCTTGCGTTCTTCATCCGGCACATAGACATGAGCAACACTGCCAAAAGCAAGCAAATGAGAAATACTGGGTTTTATTCCGCTCCATGCTTCTTGTGGAGTTTGATCCCAAACACTGACAGTTGGTGATTTGTTCAACAGGTAGACAGCACAGTCTACTGCTTCAGCCCATAACTCCTTCGGTAAATTTTTGCTTTTTAACATGCTCCTCACCATGTTGAGCACCGTTCTGTTCTTTCTTTCTACTACGCCATTTTGCTGAGGTGATCTGGGGACTGAAAGGAAATGACTGATTCCATGCTTTTCACAAAATTGCTTGAAAGAGATGGACATGTATTCACCACCTCTGTTTGATCTGAGTGCTTTAATAAAATGGGCACTCTCCACTTGGACTTTGAATTTTTTAAATGTCTCAAAAACTTCTGTTTTTTCCTTCAAAAAATACACCTAAGTTTTTCTACTATAATCATAAATGAAAAGTAGAAAATATTTATTTTTACCCAGGGAGTGTGGAGTGATCGGTCCACACACGTCTATGTGAACTAGCTCAAGTGGCGCCTTTGCTCTTGACATGGACTCCTTTGGAAAACTGGTTCTGAATTGTTTTCCAACAAGACATCCTTCACACAGTTAGTGAGGATGGTCAATGTGAGGCAATCCATTTACCATCTGCTTCTGTCCCAACATCTTCAGTCCTCCAAAATTGAGATGCCCGTACCGTGAATGCCAAAGCCAGGGGGGACTTTGCACACAAGCTTTCAAACATTTGGCCATGTCCGTCTGAATGTTAATTGTGAACATTTTGTTTTTCTCCATTGGTACTCGTGCAATCAACTCCTTTTTCTCATTCAACGGGAGTAATTTCCGGTCCACCATGTGAACTTCATAATTTTTCTCTAGTAACTGTCCCAAACTCAAAATATTTCTTTTCATGCTAGGAACATAATAAACATTATCAATAAACTGGTGAGCGCCATTTTTGAGCCGAATAAGAATTGTTCCTTTGCCTGTAATATGAACCTTGGAGGAATCTACAAATACAACATTATCGCGAACGGATTCATAGAGCTCCACGAGCATCTTCTTATCACCACACATATGGTTACTTGCCGCATTATCAAGATACCATATATTATTTTCGCGATTTTCTTCACCTTCGTAGGTAAGTAACACAGTGCCAGTTACTTCCTCATCTTGAATATTATTGGTTGTCTCCTTTACCTCCTTAGGTGGACTCCAACATTCCACCGTGTAGTGACCGTACTTAGAGCAATTATAACATTGAATGTTGGACTTGTCGCGTCCTTTATTCGGTCTCCAGTTTCCTCTTCCTTGACCGCATCCTCGGCCTCTTCCTCTGCCTCTAGTGAATTGAGTGCTTTTGTCATTGTTGTTGTTGCAGTTTTCATTTCTTCCTTGACTTCTGCCACGTCCTCGTCCTCTACCATTTCCTCCTCGACCTCTTCCGCATCCTCTGTTGGACTGACTACTTTCGCCATTTTTAAACACAGCCTTTGTTGCTAAGACTTGTTCTGCGGAATCTTCTCTTCGTTTCTCAAACCGCTCCTCTCGTGCTTGTAGTGACCCTACAACTTCATCAACGGACATTTCGCTGATGTCTCTGGACTCCTCCATAGCCATCACTACATAATCAAACTTTGGTAGTAGTGATCGCATAATTTTTTCAACAATTCTGGACTCTTCAATTTTTTCTCCACACTGCCGCATCTGATTTACGACAGATTTTACTCGGGATGAGTAATCACTAATGGTCTCCGTCTCTTTCATCCTCATCATCTCAAATTCTCCTCTCGGCATCTTCAAACGAACTTTTATAACTTTCTCCTCCCCTTGAAGAGAAACTTGTAGAATTTCCCACGCTTGTTTGGCGGTGGTAGCTTCGGCTACTTTCTCGGACATTAATTCATCCAAACCTTGATGGATAAGAGTAAACGCATTTTGATCGCTTTTGCGATTTTTCTGCAGAGTATCTTTTTCTGCATGTGTCAATGTTGCCTCATTGCTTGGGACTACGTAGCCTTTTTCGACAATATCCCAGACATCTTGACATCCGAGTAACGCCTTCATTCGAATACACCAACTTGAATAATTGGTTTTGGTGAGCTGATGGTATTGATAAGGAAGTTTGAGACCGTCTGACATTTTTTATAGGGTCTGTTTGGCGGAAGATTGACTCCCATAATATGGCTCTGATACTATTTTGATAACTTGCTAGATTCGATTTGATGATCTTCGCCGCGGTTACCTGCAAAACAGAACCGGAGACAGGATCTCCGGGAAAACTCTCCGACGATCAAGTCAGTTTTATGGGAAGGTTGGTAAATTGACACTGGTATTGTGGGGAAAAAATGTGAACGTACCTCCCCATTTGCTTCTATGTCCTTTTTATAAGTGTTCCTAGGTAACCGCCGGGGGCGGTTACTCTTTCCAGGCCACGTCCCTTACGTGGCTACAAACGTGGTCTCGTTTGTTTTGAGTGGGAGGTTTAATGCTCCGTTTAGGATTTCGGGGCGGTTACTCATTTTACCCGCTTCCTTTATTCGGAGCCCGTTTGATCTTGAACCATGGGCCTAAGTATAGGTTGGGCCCGTGTCTATGATTCGGCCCGGTTTGGTTTCACGGATCATCACATGCCTCCCCCTTAGTTTGGCAAGAGCCCTTCAGGGTCTTTTCATATGTTATAGGGGACTCTTCATTTTCGTCTGGATATTCAAAATTCGAAAGTGGTTCTTTCGTTCTCCGTCATTTCTTCTCCGGCGTCAACCCTTTAGCGTTCGTTCTTCTCTATATTCTCTTTCACATGTAAGTGTTCCTTTCCGCAACTTGTAACTCGTTCGACCCTTTTCTTATTTCTGCTCGTCTTTCTTCGTTAATATGTCGAACCCTGACCTCGATTTCGCACCGTTCGACGAAAATTACGTTCGCGAGGTGTCTCATGAGGTTGATGAGATGGTTGATGAAGTTTCAACCAGCTCTCCTTGGTCTGATTCCCATCCCGCCGATTTTCTCCATCTGGCGAATACAACTGACGAGGGTCTAGGTTTTGACCCTAAGAAGTTGATTCCACCACCTGTCCCAACTCCTCGTTTATTACCAAAAAAGGACAGGTTGGGAAGCCTAGTTTGCCGCGAGACGATTGATGACTTGCGGGAGCAGTATCCTTGGCTCCAAGGTCTGGAAACCATCATTCCCGGGGAGAATAGAGGGCCGGACGACTACCCAAAGGGGTATTTCACCATTTTTGTCGCCCAGATTATCTGTGGTTTCACGTATCCGCTGGCGCATGAGATTGCTTCCATCCTTGGTGGTTATGGAATCGCACCCGGACAACTGCATCCCAACGGATGGGCCGACTTAACCTTGGATAAATTTTTGGCGGATTGTCTGGAGGTTCCCCTCTCGCTCAAGATTTTCTCTAAGCTTCATCATTTCAAGAGTTCGGGGGAGTACTTTACTTTCATCCGACAGAGCGGTTACTACGGCTTTGATGAGAAGTCGAACAAAATCCGCGAGTGGGATAAGTCCTATTTCTTCATTAAGTTCCATGAAGGGAATCCAAACTTTCTTCGCTGCTGGGGCCGACCCAATGTAAAGAGTTTGAACTTTGGTTACCCCAGTAAGGATGAATCCGATATCATAAAGTTCTTGAAGAGTACTCCTCCTTTTGTATGGACATATGATCAGGCATTCCATATGCTAAGAAGCCGAGTAGGGATTGCCTACCGCGAGGGAGATCGTGTTGTCTATATCCCTTATCGCGTTTTTGTACAAGGTACTATTAACTTATTTCCAAGTTGATGATTTCTTTTAACCCTTTGCAGGGGTGATCCTTTATCTCAACTTGCTGCAGATCGGGAAGCGAAAGCCCTGGCGAGAAGGAAGAAGCGGATGGCGGGAACAACTTCTGTTGCAGGGGCAAATTCTCATGTGGGGGCGACTCCTTCTGTTGAGGCGGCTTCCCCCCAATTGCTTCCGTTTCACAGGGCCCCGCTTCTGTTTCTGAGGAGCTTCCCTTAAATAGGAAGCGGAAGAGTAATGTGGATGTGGAGTCTTCTCGCCCTAGGAAGAAGAATACCTCCGTATCCTTGACTGTCGGTGGTACATCTACGTCCACTCCATCCAAAGCCAAGGGCGGTCCCCCATTTCATGAGGTATCATAATTTATTCGCTCTTCTTGCGTTATTTATTTTCTCTTGTCAGTTTTCGCTGTTCTCCTGACCCTTCTCCTTGTGTATCCATAGCCGATTCCTGATATCAGCGGATGGTGGACCAGAACCTTTGGTAAAGCCGTGAGCTTTTCCTGTAGGGACATTGTTTCTTCCATATGCAATGTCCTTGGGCGACTTCCCTCCGCTTCTCGTGTGCGCAAACAGGTGCCACTTCCGACTGCCATGGAGGGGATTGAGAAGCGAGCTATAGAGGTATATTGCTTTCCACTTATGTTCTATCCTTCAAACGCATGTCTTTATTCGCTCTTTTTATTCGCGTATCGTCTTATATGAAGATTATCAATTTCGCGGAGGGTGCTCTCTGCAGGGATGCTGAACGAGCTAGAGAGTTGGAAAGCCTTGGTACTGAATTGGCGACTCAGAAGTCGCTTTTTGATGATGTCCAAGGCAAAGTAAAGGTCCTTGAAGGTGCTTGTCAGAAGGCTATGAGCGAGAAGGAGGAAGCTCTCAAATCCCTCCAGGCTAAGTCCGATGAGCTTCAGAAAGTCATTGATGATCTGAATTCGTCCAAGGAAGCCTTGGAGATGCAAAAGAGGAGGGCCGAGGAGATCACAGCTGAAGATGGTGCTCGCATCTATTGGTATGGAGAGCGGATTCATGCGGCTTATGAGCATGGACATCCAGATCATGTACTTAATCGCCCCAAGGTTCCCATTCCTGAAAAGGATTTAGCTGAGAAATGGGACAAGTTGGAGGCCGAGGATGCTGATATGGATGAGGTACTTCTCCTGGATTGGCAGAGTTTTCATGATTCTCCAATTAGCTGTGAGATCCCAAATCAGAACGTAGAAGGAGGGGCACCACAAGATGTTTCTCACGTTGAACAAGATGTTTCTCGCTCTGATGCGGTTACTGATTTGATTGTTGGGGATTCGCTTGAAGCAGATCATCCCACAGGAGAAGATGAAGGAGCCGCTGAAGGCGAAGGGGACGATAGAGGCGAAGGAGAAGAAACTGTAGTATAATTTTATTTATATCCGAACTGTTGTATGTAACAAACTGCCAGTATATATATTAACCGAGCGACCTTGCCGCCGCTTTTCATATATGTGCAATTGTTGTTTTATCCTTCGTCGCTTTAATGCCGGTTATTTTTGTATGTGACCCTTGCCTCTTGCCGACTTCATACTTGTAATTTTTCGTAGTTAGTTTTGTTTTCATTAGGGTGGCCAGACCCTTTTCGCAATTTTTTTGAGTACTCGTTTATTCGCTTAATTTTATGCCTTATAATTTTTCTTTAAAAAATAATCATAAGGTTAACCATAAGGTTTTGCGAATGATGCGTAATCATGCATCCGCCTTTCTTTAATAGGCAACACATTTATGTGTGTTTAAGATTAAACATAAGGTTTTGCGAATGATGCAACAATTGAATATCTTTATTGATAAAGAAAAAAGACTTCTTGTTACATGGGTATACAAACTGTGCGGGATCAAAGCCTCATTAAAACCTTTTATCAGAAAACCCAGTGGGAAAAACTCATAAAAGGAAAAAGAGTTCTCGTCATTTCCCTGAACTACTCGGCCTGTTTATATAGGCGTAGATTCTCTAGATTCCAGGTGCGCGGGAGCTTTTTTCCGCTCATTTCTTCTATTTCAAAAGTCGATGGTCCCAGCTTCTTGGATACCCTGTAAGGCCCGAGCCAGTTGACGCCTAATTTGCCTTTGCCTTCTCTGGATTCTATTTTATCCGCTTTTTTCAAGACCAAGTCGCTCTCGTTGATTATCACCTTTCGCACTCTTCTGTCATGATATTTCTTGATTCTATTGCGGTACACTGCCATTTGCATGTAAGCTTTTTCTCTTCGTTCTTCTACAAAATCCAATGCATCTCTAATGTTGATAGGATTTTGGGTGTCACAATAATAAATTATCCGATCTGTAGGCGACTTGATTTCAACAGGCAGGACTGCTTCGGCTCCATAAACCAGCGAGAAAGGTGTTTCGCCTGTTGCTGCCTTTACAGAAGTTCTGTATGCCCATAGCATATGAGGAATCTCATCCGCCCAACATGTTTTTTTATCGCCTAACCGCTTCTTGATTCCCTGAATCATGGCCCTGTTGGTAACCTCTGTCATACCATTCGATTGGGGATGATTTACAGAAGAAAAATGATTTTTGATCCCCATGCTTTCGCAATATGCTTTGAATTTTATACAGTTGAACTGGGTGCCATTATCAGTTATAAGCGTTTGTGGGATTCCAAACCGCATGATAATGTTCTCTCGTAAGAACTCGATCATTCGCTCAGGTGTTTGAGCGGTTACTGCCTCCGCTTCTACCCATTTGCTGAAGTGGTCGACTGCGACTATCAAGTACTTCCTTTTCTTTGTCGTTTCTGGGAACGGGCCCACTATATCGATCCCCCATGTTGCGAATGGCCACGCCGTCATTATAGTGACTTGTTCGGCTCCGGGAACATGCTTTTCATTCGCATGGATTTGACAGCTGTGACATTCCGCTACCATCTTCTGGGAATCCTCCACCACCTTTGGCCAATAATATCCCATCAACTTGACTTTTCTTGCCAACGCCGCGGATGCTTCATGTGCGCCACAAATTCCTTCATGGAGTTCTCGCAGTACATAGTCTCCTTCATTGCGGCTAATACATTTTAACCATGGACATGTATATGATTTCCGGTATAAAGTTCCATCTCGAATTGAGTATCTCGCTGACTGCCCAATTAGTTTTCTGGCTAAGCTTTTATCAACCGGCAAATCTCCATGTTCCAGATATTGGCGGATGGGCATCCGCCAATCTTCATCATCTTCCAGCTCTTCGATGACCATAATCTGATCGACTTTGAATGCTGGTGCTGACCTTATTTCCAAATTGCATGCTTTTTGACTCCATGGTTCTCTACTCGCCGCTGCTTTTGCCAACTCGTCAGCCTTTGTGTTCTGGCCTCTCGGAACATGCACCATTTCCCAGACGACTCCCTTGTTTGTTAACTCCTGCGTCAGTCTGCCGACCACCTGATGGTACTTGACCAGATCCTCCTGTTTCACCAGATAATTTTTTGTGATCTGATTTATCATGAGTTTAGAATCGCTGTAGATGACCACTCTTTCTGGCGTAAGTTCATTAATCAACTTCAATCCGCATATCATTGCTTCATACTCCGCAGCATTATTGGTAGTTTCGAATGTTAACTTTGCCGCATAGTACAGGCGAATAACATCCGGTCCCTTAATGACGACTCCCAGTCCAGCTCCATCTGTGGACAATGCCCCATCTGTGAACATACTCCATTCTTCTTTTTGTGCTTTTGGACATTCGTCTTCATCCCACGTGAACTCATTCACGAAATCGGCAAGTACTTGACTTTTTAGAGCTGGTCTTCCTTCGTAGCGAATATCGAACTCTCCCAACCGAATTGACCACTCCATTAATCGGCCGGATGCGTCAGGTTTCTGTAGTACCTTTCGCATTGGAATTCCAGTTCTCACAATGATACTATGCGCCTGAAAGTATGGCTTTAACCTAGCCGCCGTGGTTATCACCGCGAGGGCCATTTTGTCTAACCTTGAATACCGAAGTTCTGCGTCTTTCAAGACTTTGCTCACATAGTACACTGGATATTGTTGCCCCTCTTCTTCCCGCACCATCACCGTGCATATCGCCATACTGGTGACGGATACGTAAAGAAATAAATCTTCTCCATCCTCTGGCCTGCTCATTAAGGGCGGATAGCATAGTAATCGCTTTATCCCCTCAAATGCTTCTTGACAATCCGGCGTCCATTCAAAGGACTTAAATTTTTTGATGGCATTGTAGAAAGGTAGACATCTCCTAGCTGAGCATGATATGAATCGCCCTAATTCCACCAACCGCTCGTTCAGTCTCTGTACTTCTCTTATGTTCCTTGGTGTCTTCATCTCCATCACCGCTTTAACCTTCTCAGGATTCGCCTCAACTCCTTTGCCGCTAACAATGAAACCTAGGAACTTTCCTGCTCTTGCTCCAAACGTGCATTTCTCTGGGTTCAATTTGAGGCCATATTTGATCAGTACTTCCAGGATTTCTTTAATATCCTGCGGGTGGTCTTGCATCTTCTTGCTTTTAATGATCATGTCATCTACATAAATCGAGAAGTTCTCGCCTGATTTGTCTGAAAATATCTTGTTCATCATCCGTTGATATGTTGCTCCCGCATTCTTCAGTCCAAAGGGCATCACCTTGAAGCAATAAGTCGCCTGATGAGTTATGAACGACGTCTTGATCTCATCCGCCTTCTCCATTGGTATCTGGTGGTAACTGGATTTCACGTCGGTGAACGATAAAGCTTCAAATCCCACAGTCCCATCTACCAATATATCAATGTTAGGTAGCGGATACATATCCTTCGGGCAAGCTTTATTCAGATCTTTGAAGTCGACGCACATTCTGTACGTTCCATTTGGCTTTTTGACTAGCACCACATCGGCTAGCCATTCCGAATAGGTGACTTCTCGAATTGCATCTGATTCTAGCAAATCCGCCACTGCTTTTTCAATCGCCTTCTGCCGTTTTGGAGCATGTCCTCTCTTTTTCTGTCGCACTGGGGTTGCACCTTTGTCCACATTCAAACGATGGGTTGCTATATCTGGGCTTATCCCCTTCAGCACTTCATTCGGAGCGGCGAATGCCGACTCGCATTGGATCAACACCTCGGTAATGGCTTTCTTCGTTTCCTCTGGAAGTCCTGTCGCTATCCGTACGTTCTTATCATTTGAGATGGCAAATAGTTCTGTTTCTCCTAACGCTTCAGCCGGCAACTTCTCATCAACTTTATCCTCTCCATCTGGCTTCGGTTCAAGTGACAATGTATAAGCTTGTTGAGATATAAGTTGATCCCCTTCAATAATGACTCGCCCTTGGTGTGTTGGCAAATGCAATGTCAAATGCTTCATTGAGATGAGCGACTCCGTTTCCGACAGGAACGGACGCCTCAGAATTATGTTGTAGGCCAATGGGAGATCAACAATTGCGAATTCTAGATCACCTCGCCATTTTAGATTCTTGTCGCCCATTTCTGTCTCCAACACCACCTGTCCACTTGTTTGAGATGATTGACCTCCAAAACCAGTTACATCCATGAACGTATGTTCCACTCGCTCGTCGTTAATTCCCAACTTGTTGAATGCAGTTCGAGTAATGACATTGCAAGAACTGCCTGTATCAATAAGGACCCGCTTAACGTCCCATCCTTCGATGGCCATTGTAATCACCAAAGCATCCGCATGCGGCTCCGTGATTCGCGAAAATGAGTAATTGAGGGCATCCCCCCTACGCGTGTTGCTTTTTCGCTGTTCACGATGAGCCCTTTTTATTGGAGGCTCATAGATCCCGCCTGCTATCACGTTAATCACCCCTTTTTTCTGCTTTTTTTCTGGCCTTGCTTCTACCTCATGCGGGAGCGTTGCTTTCTCATCAATCGTTTCTTTTCTAATGAATTGACTCAGTTTGCCCCTCTCAATCAGCTTTTCAATCTCCCTCTTCAATTCATAGCAATCGTTCGTGTCATGACCGTTCAATCTGTGGAACCTGCAATATTTGTTAGGATATCGCCCCAAATTGGTTCGACCCTTCGCCTCAGGAAACTGCACATCCTTTTTCAGAGGGTTTTTCTCAATCCAAAGTAACACCTCATGACGAGTCGTGTTCAATGGTGTTTGATATCCCCCCCCTTGAAAGGAACGATCGCTTTTTCGAACCAGATTACCCTTAGAATATGCTTGGCCTTGATGGCGGCGATTGTCCGAGGTGGATCTAGCCGCATCTCTTTCTCGCCGGGTTTGAGCTCTATGCTCCCTGTTAACATCATCCACTTCCATAAATTCTTTTGCTATCTTCATGAGTTCAGCCACTGTGCGTGGTTTATTACGGATGATTTCCTCCCGCATGCTCCAATCTGTGGTTCCATCCGCCATGATGTTGCGAATGCTCACGATATCTGGGTTCTGTAACCGCACCAGAATATCATTGAATGCGACTACAAATTCCCTTAGGGAATTATAGTTTCTCTGTTTGATCTCCTTCAGCTGCCTATCCGTCACATCCGCTGCTTTACAGCCCACGAACTTTGCACAGAAATCACGACTGTATTGATTCCAATTGTGAATAGATTCAGTTGGTAGGGACCGAAACCAATCAGATGCTGCTCCTCCCAAAGTTGTCGAGAACAATCGACAAATTATGCTTTCGCTTGCTCCTGCAACATCCATCAACTCTCTATAGTTTCTGACATGCGCCTCAGGGTCAGAATTTGGATCCCCATAATATTTAGGTATCGCCGGTGCTTTTATTCTGTGATCTGGAATAAATTCTCGCAATGATGGGGCAAAAGGCGAATCACTCTGCACCGCTGCTCTTGCCCTAGGTGTGTATCCCATCCGCTCCATCATGCTTCGCAGTTGATCTTCCAATTCAATATTGGGTTCCCGCCGAACTTCTTCCATCCGTTGCTGATGAATTCTGGGTGACATCCATCCGCCATACTGTGTCGTCACTTGTTCTCGCCGTGGGGCTAACCACTATCCAGTTATAGGATCGAAGTTCCAAGTATGCTCCCGCCCAGACATATTCCCTCCAGACGTCATCAACCCTGAATGTCCGTGATCAAAGGGTTCCGTTTGTCGTAGCGGAAGAATTCCTTGCATTCCTAGCATTGGTTGGGATGACTGCCAGGTCGGATGGATCGTCATAATAGGATCTTGGTGTGAGTAGTGGTCTGGATGGCTATGTGGTGTCATGCGACTACTCTGACTCATCCGATTTGGCCCTCGAGATGGCTGTGGAAGCGTAGATACGGCAGGAATAGTTGGTTGTTGTGTGGAGATGACAACAGGTTCTTGAGGGGCAACCGTTACGACGGTATTGTGTTCAGCGATTGCAGTTAACAAACTAATCATTCGATCCCCAGCCGCTTGGCTCATATTCGAAGCCAAGACCTTTCCTGCCATTTGTACAAAATCGTTATTAGACATCTCCCTCTCAGTTTGCACTTGGACCTCCAATAAGGGACTCAATTGCCCTGAAGGATTCGACGAGCTGGGTACCACAGGCTGTGTACTCGCAGGCTGCCGTGGACCTCTTGAGTTCGTACTAGCTGATCTGGTTGTAACTCCGGCCGTTCGTGATGGTTCTGACATGTTCTTAGGGTACCTTTAACCAAATGTTGGTAAAAAAGGTCCACGCTCACCGCACCAATGATAACTTGCTAGATTCGATTTGATGATCTTCGCCGCGGTTACCTGCAAAACAGAACCGGAGACAGGATCTCCGGGAAAACTCTCCGACGATCAAGTCAGTTTTATGGGAAGGTTGGTAAATTGACACTGGTATTGTGGGGAAAAAATGTGAACGTACCTCCCCATTTGCTTTTATGTCCTTTTTATAAGTGTTCCTAGGTAACCGCCGGGGGCGGTTACTCTTTCCAGGCCACGTCCCTTACGTGGCTATAAACGTGGTCTCGTTTGTTTTGAGTGGGAGGTTTAATGCTCCGTTTAGGATTTCGGGGCGGTTACTCATTTTACCCGCTTCCTTTATTCGGAGCCCGTTTGATCTTGAACCATGGGCCTAAGTATAGGTTGGGCCCGTGTCTATGATTCGGCCCGGTTTGGTTTCACGGATCATCATATTTTGTTGAAATACAAGGACTAAGTCAGGAATTAATGTTTTTCGGAAATAAAAATTGACACTAAATAAATCCTTTATTGAACTTACTCTACCCTTACAAACATATAAAGATAAAACTTTGAGGCACCCTCCACTTACTTCTTTGTGCATCTATCTACTTTTATATATATATATATATATATATATATATATATATATATATATATATATATATATATATATAAATTCAATACAATGCACTTATATTTTTATATATATAAGTGTCAAACTGAGCACACATTTTTGACTAATTTGGAATCACAAGTCCAAATTCATACATTCATGCATTATTATTTTTATCTTCTTCTTTTTTTAATAAATGCACACCTTACCTTATCCCCATATTACGTGAACATGCATTTTTTTTCAATAATATAATTAAGTTTATTAATTTTAACATTTCCATATCTCTGAAATCTCAGAATTTTTGTGTTTTAAGTTGAATGATTGAAATGTTTGAATTCATGATGGTAATTATTTATATGTATTAAGAAGAAAATTATTGTCATTTTTTTTTATATTTAGTAGTTTAATTGATTAAGGAGCAATTAACTGTAAAATGGTAATAAACTGAGATTATGTAAAATCTAGAGAAGGACAGGTTTATAGTAAGAAAATCCTGAAATTAATAACCAGTACTTTGAAATCCACTACTTTTAATAAGATTAATTAGTTTTTAATTGATTTTTTTGTGGGATTATAGAAACAAAAAAAAATCCAAAATTTAGAAAACAAAAATTCCAATATAAGAGAAATTAAAACGTAATTTGGAAGTGGAGGAACGATGAGATTTTTGAAGATAAAACTGTTTATACTCCTAACTTAGCTGAGTTCTTCTCGAAAAAACTTTCAAGTATCACTGAGAGTTTCAAAGCGGACTCCCTTGCTAGGTCTACCCAGAAGAAAGATGTCCACCTCCTTGGTTGGAGCAGGCCGAGAGAAGGGGTGGTGAAATTAAATACGGATGGCTCTTGCCTCAATGATGCGAAGATTGCTGCTGGAGGTGTTCTTAGAGATGTTGGGGGCGCCTGGGTGTCTGGGTTCACCCAGAACCTGAGGTTGGGTTCATCCTTTTCAGCAGAGCTTTGGGGATTCTCTCTGGCATAAATCTTGCCAAGAGTTTGGGTTTGAAGATGTTATCTGTTGAATCTGACAACCTGGAGGCCATTAAAATGATTTCTGATAATCATGCTATTTGTTTAAATAGCCGAAACCTTATCAGGGCTATTAAAAGGCTCTGTTCTTCCTTTGAGTTCATAAAGTTCAGCCATATCTTCAGAGAGCAGAACCGGGTTGCGGATCGCTTGGTAGCGGCTGGTCATGAGGGGTTGTTGGGTGTCACAACCCTTTTTTATCCTCCTATTTTTCTCTCTTCTCTTCTTTTAGAAGATAGGATTGAGGTGAGCTTCCTAGGCTTATCCCAGGTTAGGTTTCTTTGGTTTGGTTTTGTCCTTTTCTTTTCCTGTTTCTACCAAAAAAAAACGTAATAAACAATTGCAAAACACACTAAAATTTCTAAAATAACAGAATCACAAGTTACATACAAGTAAAACCAGAATTGTGACAATGAAAATATAGAAATCTCTCAAATTCTCCCAAAATGATTATACAAATTATAATCAATCACCAATTCATTCAAAACAATCAATAATTCAATTGTTAATTTTTTTTGTAGGAAAGGAAAGAAAACAAACACAAAACAGCCTAACCCGGGATCAGCCTGGGAAAGCTGACTCCCACCATGTCATCCAAGATAAGAGACGAAATGAACTCTGAAGGAGAAGGAAAGGCTGAGAGCCCCAACATCCTGGCGGAAGCTAAAAGACTCAAAGGAAGAACATAAACTTTTAATCCCTTTGATTAGATTTTGGCTATTTAAGCAGATAGTGTTATTGTCTGAGATCATTCTGACAGCTTCAAGGTTGTCAGACTCCACAAGAAGATTCTTTACCCCCATATTTTTAGCTAGCCTAAGGCCAGAAAAAATCCCCCAAAGTTCTGCAAAGTAGGAAGAACCCATGCCCAAATTCTGAGAGAAACCAGAAACCCAACCTCTCCCATTATCTCTTAGAACCCCTCCAGCAGCAATTCAATTGTTAATAATAGTCAACAAAATAACTAAAAAAGTTACGATTCAATTTGATAATTATGATTTGGAAAATTCAAATTTCTTATTAAAAAATAATTGCAAAATCAGCAACCACTAAACAAATGAAGACAGCTCAATTGCAAATCTCATTAAAACAGATGCCAAGAATTGAAAAATTTCAGTATACAGAATGATATACACGTGTAAACATATCAAACATACACGTGTCACCATCTGAAGCAAAAAAGTTATGCGGAACAAGGAGAATCTTTGGATCGGACTGTGTTAGAATGAGTAACCACCAGGCAACGTGGACCAATAAGATACATTTTGAATCCACCTCAGAATAGGACCTTTAATTCACGCTAGAATTGAAGGATTGTAGTTTGAGCACATTATAAATTGTCTAAACTACATCCTCTGTCCAGAAATTGACATATGTCCTCAAACAAAGTTAGGGTGCACACCTTGAATTGGCTACTAGAATTGCCCATGGCATCCTAAATAGAATAAGATGTCACAGTCAAGGTACAAACATATATCTATTGCAATTCATACTCAATTTCTCAATGTTCACATTCCTAAACTATGCTAACTTAAACATCGGAGTGGAATCATCGGTCACCGTCCCCGCCTTGATCCTTTTTATGTCTTACCTCATGCATATAAAGGATTCCATCCATAGGCGGAGCACTATCACCCATAGCTAGTCATATCAAATTGGTGCGGTGAGCATGCATCTAACAAATACACATGCATGGCTCATCTTGAGAATACAATGAATCCATCGTCCTCCCGACAAATCCAATAACCTGGAAACACTTTGAGCTTGATAGACGTATCGACAAATTCACTAGGGGCTCTTCAAATCACTCTTGAGCTTGATAGACGTATCGAGGAATGTTTGGATTTGATCCTTCAAACATGGAACTTATGGACATAACCAAATAACTCCTCTACTACGTTGGTGATAATATCCATATATTATCTACAGGACTAAAAAGGATATTGACCAAACGACCACATATCAAGACGATCGGGAAAGCTATAGCGTATCAAGCAAGTCACCCGAACGGCGGATCACATAGATTCCTCCATACGTTATCTGTAGTCAAACCTACGGGAGACCCGCCATCACACCTAGATCCTCCCCTAGAACGGCTAAGCCGATTCCCGATGAAGGCAACTAATAACCTATTAATGAGCTAACGGTCATATTTGAATAAGATCAGTAACCGCCATTAATAAGGAATTAATGGAGACTTTCTAGTTACCATGAGTTACAACTACATGACTATAAATACCTTGCATCCCAAGCTATTGAGGTACACATTCACATTCTCCTTAACCCTTCCTTGTGCTTACAGTTTATTCTATTTACATCATACTGACTTTAGCATCGGAGCTTCCCCCCGTTGATCCCAATGCCCCCCCCCCCACAGGGAAGGTCACCGATCGAGAATTCACCACTAGTCATCAGTTGGTGTTGTACATGAAGCTACTAACATGAATGCAGTCGTAATGGACCAATTTCAAGAAAATTTGAACACTACAAAGCAGACCATCAAAATGGAAAAATGGCAGGATTGTATCACACGTTCTACCGGTCATCATACCATCTCCCACAGTTGTGCTCGTAAGAGGGATACATCACCAGATTTCTAAGCTAAAAGTCACAAAAAGGATACCTAGAGAGAAATAGTGAACCCCTCGTAGGCGTTAAAGCAAGCACTCTGGGTCACTATCTTCATCATATAATGAGAGCAGCTGGAAAGATTCCTACGAGGAATACTACTCCCCCTTCCCATGCCTTTTGTAGAAAGGTGCAGCCAAATCTAGATCCCCATCATACTACAGAAGGCGTGGAAGAGAATTGAATCCTCTCTAGATTATCACAGGCCATAGAAACATTCAAGAAGACCGAAGTATCTAGCATATAAGCGCAAAGCCCATACATATTTTGATGAATCGGAGTCTTCAAAAGGGAGGAGTAAGGTGCAAAAGAATTTTATGAGATCTGGATCTCGAGAAAGGCATTGGCATATAAGAAGGAAAACTCTGCCAAGATCTTCTAAAGATCGACGAACAACCCACTAGAGATCATGCTTCGCAGGTGAGGAGAATGAGAGGCATGTGAAAAAGAAGACTATGTTTGAGAACTGAAGGAGAACATCTATATGCAACAACCTGAAGGTTTTGAAATCGAATGCAAAGAAGACCATGTTTACTTGTTACAGAAATCACTATATGGGTTAAAGCAGTCTCCTTGATAATGGTATAAGTGGTTTGATTCCTTTATGATTGGACATGGTTATTTTAGGAGCCAATATGATAGTTGTGTTTATTTCACAAAACTTGTAAATTGCTCATTTGTTTATTTATTACTTTATGTTGATGATATGTGTTGAAACACCTTTCCACAGCATTTTGATTTGACAAAATTGATTAAGTGAAATTAAATATTCTACAACACACTAAGTTTAAATGCTTTGATTTATTGTTACTAATGTGTTTGTTCAATGTTGAGTTTATAATTTATTATAAGACATAAAGATCATAAGGCTCAAGCCCTATATGGAAGTCAAGGCCCAAGTCAAACAAGCCCAAGATCACTCAGCCCGCGTATTTTAAAACGCTGCCGTTGAAGTGATGAAATGCATGTTGAGCAAAGAAGGATCCAAAAGATCCACGTAGACAACTTCGGCTAGAAGTTGCTGAGCTGTCTCGATAAAACGTACAAGACAGCCGCTGACCACAAGACAGTTTCTAGATAAAGTATTTCCTCTTTCAGTAAAGATCAGAAGACGCAGCAAGCTGTCTGGTTGACGTTACCTAAAATGGAGGAACATACTGTCACACTGACCGAAGAACAAAAGATGCTGGAATCTGATTGGCCAAGAGAACTGCTGACAGACTGAGTGAAAATGACCTGTAGCCGTTTCCCTCCAACGGTTATTTCGAAATTCGAAATAACCAGAAGCTCTCACAGCTCTCTATAAATAGAGCATTCAGAATCCACATTCCATAGAGAACTTTGAGCAAAAGCCGTTACGCTGATCAAACGTGTACAAAAGTTCTCCATCAAAAGCAAAGCAAATTCTTACACTACAAGCTTATTCATTTGTATAAAAGTCTAGAGTGATTGATCTTCAATCATCTAAGGTGTTCTAGCAATTGTTGTTTAGGACAAATCTTTATCATTTCTAGAATTAGAAAGGAGAAGCTGAGTACTCGGTTTTAGTACTTAGTGAATTGGAATAGAAGTGAGTAGAGGTATAGATGAAGGTACTCTTGTTATACTCAGCTTCTGATTTGTAAAGGGTTTTCGAGTCTCTACCTTTAAAGAGCTCAGTAGTGAATTGGAAATCTCAAAACGTGTTCCGGGGACAGGACGTAGGCTTAGAAGAAGCCGAACCTGGATAACTCCGCTGAGTGAAGTATTTCTAACCCTTAGCTCCTTAATATATTGCTTGCTTAAAACAATCTAAAACTGACCAAGTAAAAGAGGTCAAGCTGAGTTGTGCGCTACCAACGAGTTAGTTCAGGAATAGACTCTAAGTGCTACTTCCTGACCTAAGCAACGAAGCTGACCTAGTCACTAGTTGACTAAGCCAGTGTCTTGCTGATTGCTAAGCGCCGCTGTTATATAATCTTTTCTCAAAGAAAAGAAATCTGCCCTAATCAATTTAAAAAAGGTCAAATAGTTCCTAACCCCCCCCCCCCTTGGAACTATATTTGCAACCTTACAAGGGACCAACAAGTGGTATCAGAGCCTAAAAGCTCATTACTAAAGGTCTAACAACCTTGAGTTGATCCATACCATGGGTGAAAACAGCACTCGGTTTCTCCCTGGAAACCAGACAACTCAGATATTACCTGAGGGGCTGTCCATTACTAGGCCTCCCCTATTCTTCGGGTCAAACTATACCTTTTGGAAGAATAGGATGAAGAACTTCATTCAAGCTACAAACATGAGTGTCTGGCTATCTATAGTCCAAGGCCCGTTTGTACCTGTGAAAGTTGTTGCTGGCCAGTCAGTTGTTAAAGCTGAGATTGAATGGACAGAGGATGATCTCAAGAAGCTACAAAATCATGCTTCGGCTATAAATATGTTTCACTGTGCGCTGGATGCTGCAGAGTACAACAAAATATCAGGTTGTGAGTCAGCACAGGAGATCTGGAAGAAGCTGGAGGTGACCTACGAAGGAACCAACAAGGTGAAGGAGTCCAAGGTCAACCAGCAAATGAGATTGTATGAGCTGTTCGAAATGAACAATGATGAGGGGATTTCTGAGATGAATGCAAGATTCACCAACATCATAAATGAGCTCAAAAGACTTGGAAAAATCTTCACTGAGGAAGAACAAGTCAAGAAGATACTCAGAAGTCTTCCTAAGGACTGGCAAGCCAAGAAGACAGCAGTTGAAGAAGCTCAGGATTTAACCACCTATAAATATGATGAACTCATTGGTTCACTGCTGACCCATGAGATATCCATGAAGAATTTCAAGGTGAAGGAAAAATCCGAAGACAAGAAGCAAAAATCACTTGTCATGAAAGCTGACTCAACTGATGATGGCTCAACTGACGATGAGGAGATGGCTATGTTCACGAGGAAAATGAAGAGGCTGTTCAAAAGAAATGACAAATACTCCAAAAAGCCTTATAGAAAATTTGACAAGTATAAGGCTGACTCAAGTGACAGCAAATTCAAGAAGGACAACTCAAAGCTCATTACATGCTTTGAGTGCCATCAAATCGGACACATCAAGTCAAGTTGCCCAACTCTGAGGAATGACAAAAAGAATGGAAAGAAGGCAATGGTGGCAACATGGAGTGACAGTGATGATTCTTCATCAACTGAAGCTGAGGCCACAGAGTCAGCAAAGATATGTTTCATGGCTGACGAACTTGCTGAACCATGCATTTCTGAGCATGCTGACCAATCTGATGAGTCAGATAATGAAGAGCAATCTAATGAGGTAATCTCACTCTCTCAACTCAGAAATGAAACGGGTAATGCCCTGAGTGATCTTTATACACTTGTCAAAAAGTGTAACAAGAAGATTAAAGCACTCAGCCGGCGCTGTGATGAGGTGGAAGAGGTCAAACTGAGTGACCTCAGATACCTTCTTCAAGACAACTCAGTTTTGCATGAAAATATGAAAACCATTCATGAGTCTGTCTTTGAAGTCCAGTCAGTTTCCAAGAAACTGAGGAAGGATGTCACAACCATTCAGAACCAATTAAAGGTTCCAAACAAAAACAATTTTCCTCTAAGAACTCAGTACCAAGGTACTCAGCAGAGACGAAATCCCCAGCGAAGAGTCCAGTGTGACTTTTGTGGGAAGTTAGGACACACCACTAAGGTGTGCTGGCACGCTCAGTACTGGGGTGCTGACAAGTCAGTAAAGAGTCCTAAACAGAAAGTCAGTTGTGACTTCTGTGGAAAAAGTGGCCATACTATCAATATATGTCGCCATAAAATAAAATATGATGCTTTACCTGTTGAACCTAACAAGTCAGGACCCAAAAAGAATTGGGTACCTAAAGGAAACTGATCACAATACAGGTAAGCCTGAGATGTGCCGAGAAGTAAAAAATGTGGTATATTGACAGCGCATGCTCAAGGCATATGACGGGTGATGAAACTCAATTCATCACGTTTGAACGTAAACGAGGAGGAAGCGTAAGTTTTGGAGACAACAGAAAGGGTAAGATAGTAGGATCAGGCACCGTTGGAGGTAATCCCACTATTGAATCTGTCTCCATAGTCAGCGGACTCAAATATAACTTACTCAGCGTAGCTCAGCTATGTGATAATGGGAGAAAAGTTATATTTGATGATACTGGATGTAAAATATATGAGGGAAAAACAAATGAGTTAATCTTAACTGCCCTCGGATAGACAATGTCTTCATGCTGAACCTAGAAAAGAAGTTTTCAAAAACTGTATGCTTAGTCACAAAGGAAGAAAATTCCTAGCTATGGCACAGGAGACTTTGTCATGTAAGCATGGACCTCCTGGCCAAATTAGCAAGAAAGCAATTGGTTGAGGACTGCCTGAACTTAAATTTCAAAAAGATCAACTATGCCATGCTTGCCATGCTTGCCAAGCTGGAAAACAAACCAAACAATCTTTTCATAGTAAAAACATTGTCTCAACTAAACGTCCGTTAGAGTTACTACACTTGGATCTCTTTGGTCCAGTCCAGCCGCTGAGTCTGGGTGGAAGAAGATTTTCCTTGGTCATTGTAGATGACTTCTCTCGGTATACGTGGGTTATCTTGCTGACCAGCAAGGATGAGACCTTTGAGACATTTTCAAACTTGGTTAGAAAAATTGAAAATGAGAAAGACCTAAAATTAGCTCATATCCGTAGTGAGAACGGTGGAGAATTCAAAAACCAAAAGTTTGTTGAATTCTGTGAAGCCAGCGGCATTGACCACAACTTCTCTACTCCTAGAATGCCTCAGCAAAATGGGGTTGTTGAAAGGAAGAACAGAACTCTGGTTGAGATTGCCAGGACAATGCTGGATGAGCATAGGCTTCCAAAGTATTTTTAGGGAGAAGCTGTTAACACAGCATGCTATATTCTAAATAGGGCTCTAGTTAGACCTATACTTAAGAAATCCCCTTATGAACTTTGGAAAGGACGAAAGCCCAACATTGGTTACTTTCGTGCCTTTGGCTGTAGATGTTTTATTTTAAACACCAAAGATAGCTTAACTAAATTTGATTCAAAAGCTGATGAGGCTATCTTCCTAGGCTACTCAACAAACAGCAAAGCATACAGAGTTTTTAATAAGAGAACTCAAGTATTAGAAGAATCTATACATGTGCAATTCGATGAAACTGACCCTGCAGGAAGATACCAGCCGCTGATAGAAGATGAACCAAACTCAGCACCTGCTGATCAAGAACCAGCTACTGAGTCCTTCACAAAACGGCTGACCAAGAGTAAGAGTGAACCTAAAATTACTTTCACTAACCTATCTACTTCTGTAGAGAATGTTGAAACACAGATAGAACAAGACACAAATCTACCCAAGGAGATAAGAGTCCCAAGAGGGCATTCAGAAAATACAATTCTGGACTCAGCTGGAAATACCCTGATGACAAGGAGTCAACTCAGGAAGTACCTCAGTAATGTGGCTTTCGTCTCAGTACAGGAGCCGAAGAACTTTGCTGAAGCTGAGCATGACGAATTCTGGATGAATGCCATGCAAGAGGAACTCAACCAATTCAGGAGGAATAATGTGGGAGCTAGTGCCACATCCAAGGAGCCAAAAGACCATTGGAATGAGATGGGTCTTCAGGAACAAGCTGGATGAACAAGGAAATGTAGTCATAAACAAGGCAAGACTTGTAGCCCAGGGCTACAGCCAGCAAGAAGGTATTGACTAAGGTGAGACCTTTGCCCCAGTGGCAAGGGTAGAAGCAATTAGGATTTTATGTGCATATGCATCGTATATGAATTTTAAACTGTTTCAAATGGATGTTAAAAGTGCATTTTGTTAGTCCCTTGTAAGGTTGCAAATATAGTTCCAAGGGGGGGGTTAGGAACTATTTTACCTTTTTAAAAATAATTTGGGCAGATTTCTTTTCTTTAAGAAAAGATTATATAACAGCGGCGCTTATCACTCAGCAAGACACTGACTTAGTCAACTAGTGACTAGGACAGCTTCGTTGCTTAGGTCAGGAAATAGCACTTGGAGTCTATTCCTGAACCTGCTCGTTGGTAGCGCACAACTCAGCTTGACCTCTTTTACTTGGTCAGTTTTAGTTTGTTTAAGCAAGCAATATAAATAAGGAGTTAAGGTTTAGAAATACTTCACTCAGCAGATTTATCCAGGTTCGGCTTCTTCTAAGCCTATGTCCTGTCCCCGGAACACTTCCGAGATTTCAAATCCTCTACTGAGCTCTTTAAAGGTAGAGCCTCAAACCTTTTACAAAATCAGAAGCTGAGTATAACAAGAGTACCTTCCTCTATACCTCTACTCACTTCTATTCTAATTAACCAAGTACTAAAACCGAGTACTCAGCTTCTCCTTTCTACTTCTAGAAATGATAAAGATTCTGTCCTAAACAACAATTGCTAGAACACCTTAGATGATTGAAAAACAATCACTCTAGACTTTTACACAAATGAATAGACTTTGTAGTGTAAGAATTTGCTTTGCTTTTGATGGAGAACTTTTGTATACGTTTGGTCAGCATAACGGCTTTTGCTCAAAGTTCTCTTTTTGAATGTGGATTCTGAATGCTCTATTTATAGAGAGCTGTGAGAGCTTCTGGTTATTTCGAATTTCGAAATAACCGTTGGAGGGAAACGGCTACAGGTCATTTTCACTCAGTCTGCCAGCAGTTCTCTTAGCCAATCAGATTCCAGCGTCTTCTGTTCTTCGGTCAGTGTGACAGTATGTTCCTCCATTTTGGGTAACGTCAACCAGACAGCTTGCTGCGTCTTCTGATCTTTACTTAAAAAGGAAATACTTTGTCTGGAAGCTGTCTTATGGTCAGCAGCTGTCTTGTACGTTTTGTTGAGACAGCTCAACAGCTTCATACCGAAGTTGTCTACATGGATCTTCTCGATCCTTCTTTACTCAGCATGCGTTTCATTACTTCAACGGCGACGTTTTGGGAATACGCGGGCTGAGTGACCTTTGGCTTGTTTGACTTGGGCCTTGACTTCCATATAGGGCTTGAGCCTTATGATCTTTGTGTCTTATGAAAAATTATAAACTCAACACTGAACAAACACATTAGTAACAATAAACCAAAGCATTTAAATTTAGTGTGTTGTAGAATATTTACTTTCACTTAATTAATTTTGTCAAATCAAAATCTTGTGGAAAGGTGTTTCAACAAACTCTCCCATTTTGATGTTGGCAAAACTAATCAGCAAGGAACTCAGTATGAGCTCCCCCATGATAGTTGACCCTTTTTAATTAAGTGAACTCCCCCGTAAGGGCTGAACTACTGACTTAGTTTTATTCTAAACATTCTAAGGTTTAACTGAATAAGTCTAAGATCAGTTTTCAGGTATAGGTCAGCTTATGGGTCATATTCTATTTTACTCAGTATTCAGCGGAAGTAATGTATAGTGACAGAGCGCTGAGTAATTTATTTGTTCAATGGTTTATATTTGACAAGTTCAAACATTTATATGCAGCATGCATTCATATGATACTTAGCATTTGAAGGATGAATAATCAAAAGTTAAATCCGAATGCAAGTATTTCAGAGATAACAGAAGTTAGGGATATTGTTTAAAACAAAACAAAAAAAAGCAAACAAGACAAGGCATAACAAAATAAATTCTGCTTCCTAACTTCTAACTCTCTAGCTTCTAACTTAGAGTTCCTTCTCCTTAGTTGCCACTTTTCTCCCCCGTTTTGCCAGCATCAGCAGTAGGCAAATTGACGGTAGGGGCAGGAGACTTGGCCTGATCTTGCAGCAGACGAATTTGACCCTCCAAGGAATTCATGTGGTTGACCATAGTCAACATGAGTTCGGTCATTCTGGTCATTTGAGCCTGTGTTGGTTGCTGCGTCTGAACAGAGGAGAAGTGATTGATCAAGTCATGGATTTCACGCAGAATATGGTGAGTTTCAGATGGATGAGAGGACTGGTCATGAGTAGCTGGAGGATGAGCTTGTTCTTGAAGCAGATTGTTAGCTGAGGCGATGACACGCCGTCCTGACTCAGTAGCACCTAGGTGTGCAAATTTGGCAGGAGTGGGCTCGCACTGAGTGCCTTGTGTAGTGATAGGACTACGAGGTGTGTTGACCTCAGGTGCTGAGTTGCTTTGAGTTTGAGGTGGGAGTGGAGCTTCTTTTGGACTCGCAGGGGTTTTGGCTTGTTTCTCACTTGGAGGAACAGAGGCTTGTTTTTGTGGAGACCCCTCTTGGGTAATGTGGGGCTCAAGAACAGGTTCTTCTTCTGTTCTCAGTTTCTTCTCAGCTGACTCAGCTAGGTCCTGATCAGCTTTCCTCTTGTTTCTTTCCATTAGCCTTACCTTTCTCGGGACAGTATGAATATCCTTCGAGCAGGCTCCCTTTTTCTTCTTCTTCTCAGCTTCAGCAATCTCAGATGGCACAGTAGAAGTATTCTCAGTTTGAGGTTCATTGGTCGGTTCTGTACCCTCATCAGATTGAGCAGCTTCAGCCATAACATCATCTATTATATTCTCCAGGTTTGTCAGATTTTCCATTTCTCCAATGGGTTGCTCAAACTCAGCCATAAGATCCTCCTCCTCAGTGGTTTCATTTTCGTCATATCCTTTCAGGGGTTGGCTATGTGATAGTCCATTCAGCAGCTGTGCAGTGATAACAGTTCCTGTTGAACTTATTTCACCAACAGTCTCTATGTTCTTGTCCTGTATTATCCTTGTGATGAGAGAACCTAAACGGAGCTTCCTTCCACTTCTTTGAAAAGCACCGACCAGAAATATAGGCATATTGAAAGGAGTGTTGGTCAGCATATGCCAGATGAAACATTGTTCAAAATTAGAGGCGGATGAGGGTGAGCTGAGTTTAGGGAAGATGAAGTTGGTCAGCAAGAAATGGACCATCTTCTGATTTTTCCCCATGCAGGTGCTGGGTACTTCTCCTTTGTAGTCTTTGGGTTTACAGAACCCCTTCATCTTTTCTGCGATGGCTTTTGGTATAGGCTCCTTTGTTGTCCTGAACTGGATCCCTGTATTTGGTATTTCTAGCAGTGTTGCTAGACATTCAGGGGTTATCACTATCTTTCGACCTTTAACTGTGGTCTCTAGGTAGTCAGAGTCATCTGCATCAACGTGGAGGTTGGAGTAGAACTCTCTCACCATCGTAGGATAGGTTTGTCCAGAAAGAGAGAAGAGACCCTTCCATTTGTTCTTTTTGATCCATTCACAGAATGGTGTCTCTGAAGAGATGAAATCGGAGTGGAAGTATCGACTCCTTAGTACCTCTTGATTCTTGGCGCAAGAGGGTACCTTGATCATCTTTCTCATGATGCTGGTTGAAGGACCAGCCTGGTCAGAGGATTTGAGAGTTGGAGAGAAAGTGCTTTCGTTGAAAGACATTTTTGGAGTTCTAAAGCTCTTAGGTGTTAAAGGAAAAATTCTGAAGCTTTCTTAAAGTTCAGTGAGCATGTAAAGAGGGTAGTGGGTTAGTATCCACTATTTATGGATTTTTAGTTTAGGGTGCCGTTTGAATTTAAGCCGGTTTTGCCCTTGGGTTGTCCAATCGGCAGAAACCCTGACACTTATGATGCTTTTAAGACGTATTCGGCGCATGCGCAGTACAGGTGTCATTTCGCGTGTGGTGGCATTAAATGCTAATAAGTGCTTTTACTCAGCATTCGTTGATATAAACGGTTCATATTCTGAGTAGTCAGTGCGTTCTTTAAGGATAGTTTCAAGTTCAAGTTCTAAACTAATTTACTCAGTGTGCAAGATTACTCAGTATTGTATATTCAGTCAGTTTCAATGACATACTCAGCAAACAATAAATCATTCAGCATGTAATTCACTCAGCATTCAATATTCATTTAGCACAGAAGTTTACTGAAGAGGATTAAACATACCAATTGCTTCTCTCAGTATGCTAAATTGCTCTCGTGCTAGAGGCTTTGTAAAGATATCAGCAAGCTGCTCATCTGTTGGCACATAAGTCAGCTTAATTTCTTTCTTGAGTACATGATCTCTGATGAAGTGATGTCTTATGCTGACATGCTTCATTCTGCTGTGCTGGATTGGGTTCTTTGAGAGGTCAATTGCACTTTTGTTGTCGCATTTGACTTCAATTGTCTTTGTTTGAACACCATAATCTTCAAGCTGTTGCTTAATCCAAAGGACTTGAGCAACACAGCTTCCAGCAGCAATGTACTCAGCTTCAGTTGTGGACAGGGCTACTGACGCCTGCTTCTTGCTGAACTAAGATACAAGACAGCTTCCTAGGAAATGGCATCCTCCAGAGGTGCTTTTTCTTTCCAGCTTGTCTCGTCCATAGTCAGCGTCAGTGTATCCAATGAGTGTGAAGTCATGAGTATTTGGATACCACAAACCTGCATTTACTGAGCTTTGCAAATATCTAAGGATCCTTTTTACGGCTATGTAATGGGATTCCTTAGGGTTAGCTTGATATCTAGCATAATAACATACTGAGAACTGAATGTCCGGTCTACTTGCTGTTAAGTAAAGTAAAGAGCCAATCATACCTCGGTATAACTTGCCGTCTACTGACTTACCATTTTCATCAGCACAAAGGACAGTGTCAGTGACCATAGGAGTGGATATTGGCTTACAATGTTCTAGTTCATATTTCTTCAATATCTCCTTGGCGTATTTAGCTTGACTGATGAATATGCCATTCTTTCCTTGTTTAATTTGAAGTCTGAGGAAGAAATTGAGTTCTCCCATCATTGACATTTCGAATTCAGTCTGCATTTGTTTGCTAAATTCCTTGCACATAGATTCATTAGTAGCACCAAATATAATGTCATCTACATATATTTGTGCCAGCAGGGTATCCTTACCCTTTCTCTTAATGAATAAGGTTGTATCAGCTTGACCCCTGACGTAATCTCTAGTCAGTAAGAAGTTGGTCAGCCTCTCATACCAAGCACGTGGTGCTTGCTTGAGTCCATACAGAGCCTTTTTGAGTTTGTAAACGTGGTTTGGGAACTTAGAATCCTCAAACCCTGGAGGCTGATTGACGTAGACCTCCTCGTTTATTAGTCCATTAAGAAATGCACTTTTAACATCCATTTGAAACAATTTAAAATTCATATAAGATGCATATGCACATAAAATCCTAATAGCTTCTAGCCTTGCCACTGGGGCAAAGGTCTCACCATAGTCAATACCTTCTTGCTGACTGTAGCCCTGAGCTACAAGTCTTGCCTTGTTTCTGACTACGTTTCATTGTTCATCCAGCTTGTTCCTGAAGACCCATCTCGTTCCAATGGTCTTTTGGCTCCTAGGATGTGGCACTAGCTCCCATACATTATTCCTCCTGAACTGATTGAGTTCCTCTTGCATGGCATTCATCCAGAATTTGTCATCCTCAGCTTCGGCAAAGTTCTTCGGCTCCAGTACTGAGACAAAAGCTACATTGCCGAGATACTTCCTTAGTTGATTTCTTGTCATCATCGTATTTCCAGCTGAGTCAAGAATTGCATTTTCTGAATGCCCTCTTGGGACTCTTATCTCCTTTGGTAGATTTATGTCTTGTTCTATCTGTGTTTCAACATTCTCTGCAGAAGTAGATTGGTCAGTGAAAGTAATTTTAGGTTCACTCTTACTCTTGGTCAGCCGTTTTATGAAGGACTCAGTAGCTGGTTCTTGATCAGCAGGTGCTGAGTTTGGTTCATCTTCTGTCAGCGGCTGGTATCTTCCTGCAGGGTCAGTTTCATCAAATTGCACATGTATAGATTCTTCTAATACTTGAGTTCTCTTATTAAAAACTCTGTATGCTTTGCTGTTTGTTGAGTAGCCTAGAAAGATAGCCTCATCAGCTTTTGAATCAAATTTGGCTAAGCTATCTTTGGTATTTAAAATAAAGCACCTACAGCCAAAGGCACGAAAGTATCCAATGTTGGGCTTTCGTCCTTTCCAAAGTTCATATGGGGTTTTCTTAAGTATAGGTCTAACTAGAGCCCTATTCAGAATATAGCATGCTGTGTTGACAGCTTCTCCCCAAAAATACTTTGGAAGCCTATGCTCATCCAGCATTGTCCTGGCAATCTCAACCAAAGTTTTGTTCTTCCTTTCAACAACCCCATTTTGCTGAGGCGTTCTAGGAGCAGAGAAATTGTGGTCAATGTCGCTGGCTTCACAGAATTCAACAAACTTTTGGTTTTTGAATTCTCCACCGTTATCACTACGGATATGAGCTAATTTTAGGTCTTTCTCATTTTCAATTTTTCTAACCAAGTTTGAAAATGTCTCAAAGGTCTCATCCTTACTGGTCAGCAGGATAACCCATGTGTACCGTGAGAAATCATCTACAATAACCAAGGAAAACCTTCTTCCACCCAGACTCAGCGGCTGGACTGGACCAAATAGATCCAAGTGTAGCATTTCTAACGGACGCTTAGTTGAGACAATGTTTTTACTTTGAAAAGATTGCTTGGTTTGTTTTCCAGCTTGGCAGGCATGGCATAATTGATCTTTTTGAAATTTAAGTTCAGGCAGTCCATCAACCAATTGCTTTCTTGCTAATTTGGCCAGGAGGTCCATGCTTACATGACCAAGTCTCCTGTGCCATAGCCAGGAATTTTCTTCCTTTGTGACTAAGCATACAGTTTTTGAAAACTTCTTTTCTAGGTTTAGCATGAAGACATTGTCTATCCGAGGGGCAGTTAAGATTAACGCATTTGTTTTTCCCTCATATATTTTACATCCAGTATCGTCAAATATAACTTTTCTCCCATTATCACATAGCTGAGCTACGCTGAGTAAGTTATATTTGAGTCCGCTGACTAGGGAGATAGATTCAATAGTGGGATTACCTCCAACGGTGCCTGATCCTACTATTTTACCCTTTTTGTTGTCTCCAAAACTTACGCTTCCTCCTCGTTTACGTTCAAACGTGATGAATTGAGTTTCATCACCCGTCATATGCCTTGAGCATGCACTGTCAATATACCACATTTTTTACTTCTCGGCACATCTCAGGCTTACCTGCATTGTGATCAGTTTCCTTTAGGTACCCAATTCTTTTTGGGTCCTGACTTGTTAGGTTCAACAGGTAAAGCATCATATTTTATTTTGTGGCGGCATATATTAACAGCATGGCCACTTTTTCCACAGAAGTCACAACTGACTTTCTGTTTAGGACTCTTTACTGACTTGTCAGCACCCCAGTGCTGAGCGTGCCAGCACACCCTAGTGGTGTGTCCTAACTTCCCACAAAAGTCACACTGGACTCTTCGCTGGGGATTTCGTCTCTGCTGAGTACCTTGATACTTAGTTCTCAGAGGAAAATTGTTTTTGTTTGGAACCTTTAGTTGGTTCTGAATGGTTGTGACATCCTTCCTCAGTTTCTTGGAAACTGACTGGACTTTAATGACAGACTCATGAATGGTTTTCATATTTTCATGCAAAATTGAGTTGTCTTGAAGAAGGTATCTGAGGTCACTCAGTTTGATCTCTTCCACCTCATCACAGCGCCGGCTGAGTGTTTTAATCTTTTTGTTACACTTTTTGACAAGTGTATAAAGATCACTCAAGGCATTAGCCATTTCATTTCTGAGTTGAGAGAGTGAGATTACCTCATTTGATTGCTCTTCATTTTCTGTCTCATCAGATTGGTCAGCATGCTCGAAAATGCATGGCTCAGCAAGTTCGTCAGCCATGAAACATATCTTTGCTGACTCTGTGGCCTCAGCTTCAGTTGATGAAGAATCATCACTGTCACTCCATGTCGACACCATTACCTTCTTTTTGTCTTTCCTCAGAGTTGGGCAGCTTGACTTGATGTGTCCGGTTTGATGGCACTCAAAGCATGTAATGGGGTTCGAGTTGTCCTTCTTGAATTTGCTGTCACTTGAGTCAGCCTTATATTTGTCAAATTTTCTATAAGGCTTTTTGGAGTATTTGTCATTCCTTTTGAACAGCCTCTTCATTTTTCTCGTGAACATTGCCATCTCCTCATCGTCAGTTGAGCCATCATCAGTTGAGTCGGCTTTCATGACAAGTGATTTTTGCTTCTTGTCTTCGGATTTTTCCTTCACCTCGAAATTCTTCATGGATATCTCATGGGTCAGCAGTGAGCTGATGAGTTCATCATATTTATAGGTGGTTAAATCCTGAGCTTCTTCAATGGCTGTCTTCTTGGCTTGCCAGTCCTTAGGAAGACTTCTGAGTATCTTCTTGACTTGTTCTTCCTCAGTGAAGATTTTTCCAAGTCTTTTGAGCTCATTTATGATGTTGGTGAATCTTGCATTCATCTCAGAGATCCCCTCATCATTGTTCATTTCGAACAGCTCATACAATCTCATTTGCTGGTTGACCTTGGACTCCTTCACCTTGTTGGTTCCTTCGTAGGTCACCTCCAGCTTTCTCCAGATCTCCTGTGCGGATTAACAACCTGATATTTTGTTGTATTCTGCAGCATCCAGCGCACAGTGAAGCATATTTATAGTCGAAGCATGGTTTTGAAGCTTCTTGAGATCATCCTCTGTCCATTCAACCTCAGCTTTAACAACTGACTGGCCAGCAACAACTTTCACAGGTACAAACGGGCCTTGGACTATAGATAGCCAGGCACTCATGTTTGTAGCTTGAATGAAGTTCTTCATCCTATTCTTCCAAAAGGTATAGTTTGACCCGAAGAATAGGGGAGGCCTGGTAATGGACAGCCCCTCAGGTAATATCTGAGTTGTCTGGTTTCCAGGGAGAAACCAAGTGCTGTTTTCACCCATGGTATGGATCAACTCAAGGTTGTTAGACCTTTAGTAATGAGCTATTAAGCTCTGATACCACTTGTTGGTCCCTTGTAAGGTTGCAAATATAGTTCCAAGGGGGGGTTAGGAACTATTTTACCTTTTTAAAAATAATTTGGGCAGATTTCTTTTCTTTAAGAAAAGATAATATAACAGCGGCGCTTATCACTCAGCAAGACACTAACTTAGTCAACTAGTGACTAGGACAGCTTCGTTGCTTAGGTCAGGAAATAGCACTTGGAGTCTATTCCTGAACCTGCTCGTTGGTAGCGCACAACTCAGCTTGACCTCTTTTACTTGGTCAGTTTTAGTTTGTTTAAGCAAGCAATATAAATAAGGAGTTAAGGTTTAGAAATACTTCACTCAGCAGATTTATCCAGGTTTGGCTTCTTCTAAGCCTACGTCCTGTCCCCGGAACACTTCCGAGATTTCAAATCCTCTACTGAGCTCTTTAAAGGTAGAGCCTCAAACCTTTTACAAAATCAGAAGCTGAGTATAACAAGAGTACCTTCCTCTATACCTCTACTCACTTCTATTCTAATTCACCAAGTACTAAAACCGAGTACTCAACTTCTCCTTTCTACTTCTAGAAATGATAAAGATTCTGTCCTAAACAACAATTGCTAGAACACCTTAGATGATTGAAAAACAATCACTCTAGACTTTTACACAAATGAATAGACTTTGTAGTGTAAGAATTTGCTTTGCTTTTGATGGAGAACTTTTGTATACGTTTGGTCAGCGTAACGGCTTTTGCTCAAAGTTCTCTTTTTGAATGTGGATTCTGAATGCTCTATTTATAGAGAGCTGTGAGAGCTTCTGGTTATTTCGAATTTCGAAATAACCGTTGGAGGGAAACGGCTACAGGTCGTTTTCACTCAGTCTGCCAGCAGTTCTCTTAGCCAATCAGATTCCAGCGTCTTCTGTTCTTCGGTCAGTGTGACAGTATGTTCCTCCATTTTGGGTAACGTCAACCAGACAGCTTGCTGTGTCTTCTGATCTTTACTTAAAGAGGAAATACTTTGTCTGGAAGCTGTCTTATGGTCAGCAGCTGTCTTGTACATTTTGTCGAGACAGCTCAGCAGCTTCATACCGAAGTTGTCTACGTGGATCTTCTCGATCCTTCTTTACTCAGCATGCGTTTCATTACTTCAACGGCGACGTTTTGGGAATACGTGGGCTGAGTGACCTTTGGCTTGTTTGACTTGGGCCTTGACTTCCATATAGGGCTTGAGCCTTATGATCTTTGTGTCTTATGATAAATTATAAACTCAACACTGAACAAACACATTAGTAACAATAAACCAAAGCATTTAAATTTAGTGTGTTGTAGAATATTTACTTTCACTTAATTAATTTTGTCAAATCAAAATCTTGTGGAAAGGTGTTTCAACACATTTCTTAATGGAGTAATAAATGAGGAGGTCTATGTCAATCAGCCTCTAGGTTTTGAGGATTTTAAGTTCCCAAACCACGTTTACAAACTCAAAAAGGCTCTGTATGGTCTCAAGCAAGCACCACATGCTTGGTATGAGAGGCTGACCAACTTCTTACTGACTAGAAATTATGTCAGGGGTCAAGCTGATACAACCTTATTCATTAAGAGAAAGGGTAAAGATACCCTGCTGGCACAAATATATGTAGATGACATCATATTTGGTGCTACTAATGAATCTATGTGCAAGGAATTTAGCAAACAAATGCAGACTGAATTCAAAATGTCAATGATGGGAGAACTCAACTTCTTCCTCGGACTTCAAATTAAACAAGGAAAGAATGGCATATTCATCAGTCAAGCTAAATATGCCAAGGAGATATTGAAGAAATATGAACTAGAACATTGTAAGCCAATATCCACTCCTATAGGCACTGACACTGTCGTTTATGCTGATGAGAATGGTAAGTCAGTAGACAGCAAGTTGTACCGAGGTATGATTGGTTCTTTACTTTACTTAACAGCAAGTAGGCCGGACATTCAGTTCTCAGTATGTTATTGTGCTAGATATCAGGCTAACCCTAAGGAATCCCATTACATAGCTGTAAAAAGGATCCTTAGATATGTGCAAAGCTCAGTAAATGCAGGTTTGTGGTATCCAAATACTCATGACTTTACACTCATTGGATACACTGATGCTGACTATGGACGAGACAAGCTGGAAAGAAAAAGCACCTATGGAGGATGCCATTTCCTAGGAAGCTGTCTTGTATCTTGGTTCAGTAAGAAGCAGGCGTCAGTAGCCCTGTCCATAACTGAAGCTGAGTACATTGCTGCTGGAAGCTGTGTTGCTCAAGTCCTATGGATTAAGCAATAGCTTGAAGATTATGGTGTTCAAACAAAGACAATTGAAGTTAAATGCGACAACAAAAGCGCAATTGACCTCTCAAAGAACCCAATCCAGCACAGCAGGATGAAGCATGTCAGCATCAGACATCACTTCATTAGAGATCATGTACTCAAGAAAGAAATTAAGCTGACTTATGTGCCAACAGATGAGCAGCTTGCTGATATCTTTACAAAGCCTCTAGCACGAGAGCAATTCAGCATACTGAGAGAAGCCATTGGTATGTTTAATCCATTGTCTTAAATTCCTAAGTAAAAATGTGATATGATGCATGCTGAATGAGTGATACCATGCTGAGTGTCTAAAGATTTTATTCAAAATCACATGCCCAGAAATAAATACACACTGACTGAGTTATTCATGCCGAGTAACTAACCTCTATAACTATCCGTTGAACAAAACTGACTACTTAGAATATGAAACGTTTATAACAATACACGCTGATTAAAAGTAATTATTAGCATTTAATGCCACCACACGCGTAATGACACATGTACTGCGCATGCACCGAAAATGTCTTAAAGTGTCATAAATGTCAGGTTTTTCTGCCGATTGGACAACCCAAGGGCAAAACCGACCAAAATTCAAACGGAAACCTAAGTTAAAATTCTATAAATAGTGGATATTAACCCACTACCTTCTCTTCATGCGCACTGAACTTTAGAAAGCTTCAGAATTTTCCTTAAGCACTTAAGAGCTTCAGAACTTCAAAAAAATGTCCTTCAACAAAAATACCTTCTCTCCAACCCTCAAATCCACTGATCAGGCTGGTCCTTCAACTAGCATGGTAAGAAGAATGATCAAGGTACACTCTTGGGCCAAGAATCAAGAAGTACTAAGGAGCCGATACTTTCCTTCCGGTTTCGTCTCTTCTGAAAACCCATTCTGTGAATGGATCGAAAAGAACAAATGGAAAGGTCTCTTCTCTCTTTCCGGACAAACCTATCCCACGATAGTGAGAGAATTCTACTCCAACCTGCACGTTGATGTAGATGACTCCGACTACTTAGAGACCACAGTTAAAGGTCAAAAGATAGTGATAACTCCCGATTATCTAGCAACACTGCTAGAAATACCAAACACAGGAATACAGTTCAGGACAACAAAGGAGCCAATACCAAAAGCCATCGCAGAAAAGATGAAGGGGTTCTGTAAACCCAAAGACTAAAAAGGAGAAGTACCCAGCACCTGCATGGGCAAAAATCAGAAGATGGTCCATTTCATGTTGACCAACTTCATCTTTCCTAAACTCAGCTCACCCTCATCCGCCTCCAACTTTGAACAATGTTTCATCTGGCACATGCTGACCAGCACTCCATTCAATCTTCCTGTCTTTTTGGTCGGAGCTTTTCAACGAAGTGGAAGGAAGCTCCGTTTGGGTTCTCTCATCACAAAGATAATATAGGACAAGAATATAGAGACTGTTGGTGAAATAAGTTCATCAGGAAATGTTATCACTGCATGTCTGCTGAATGGATTATCACATAGTCAACCCCTGAAAAGATATGACGGAAATGGAACCACTGAGAAGGAGGATATTATGGCTGAGATTGAGCAACCCATTGGAGAAATGGAAAATCTAACAGATCTGAAGGATATTATAGATGATGTTATGGCTGAAACTGCTCAAACTGATGAGGGTCCAGAACCAACAAATGAACCTCAAACTGAGTATACTTCTACTGTGCCATCTGAGATTGCTCAAGCTGAGAAGAAGAAGAAAAAGGGAACCTGCTCGAAGGATATTCGTACTGTCCCAAGAAAGGTAAGGCTAATGGAAAGAAACAAAAAGAAAGTTGATCAGGACATAGCTGAGTCAGCTCAGAAGAAAATGAGAACAGAAGAAGAAACTGTTCTTGAGCCCAACATTACTCAAGAAGGTTCTCCACAAAAACAAGCCTCTGTTCCTCAAAGTGAGAAACAAGCCAAAACCCCTGCTAGTCCAAAAGAAGCTCAAATCCCACCTCCAACTCCATACCAGAGCAACTCAGCACCTGAAGTCAACACACCCCATAGTCCTGATGCTACTCAAGGCACTCAGTGCGAGCCCACTCCTACCAAATTTGCACACCTAGGTGCTATTGAATCAGGACGGTGTGTCATTGCCTCAGCTAACACTCTGCTTCAAGAACAAGTTCATCCTCCACCAAACCATAACCAGTCCACTCACGATCAGTCCTCTCATCCATCTGTAACTCACCAAATTCTGCGTGAAATCCATGACTTGATCAACCACTTCTCTTCGGTTCAGACGCAGCAACCAACCCAAGCTCAAATGACCAAAATAAACGAACTCATGTTGACTATGGTCAATCACATGAATTCTTTGGAGGGTCAAATTCATCTGCTGCAAGAACTAGCCAAGTCTCCTGCCCCTACCGTCAATTTGCCTACTGCTGATGCTGGCAAAACGGGGGAGAAAAGTGGCAACTCAGGAGAAGGAACTCCAAGTTAGAAATTAGAGAGTTAGAAGTTAGGAAAGAATTTAAAGAATTCATGTCTTTTTTTTTTATGTCTTGTCTTTATCTTATTTTAAAGCAATTCAATATGCCTAACTTCTGTTATTTTAGATTTGGAATACTTGCATTGTTATCTAACTTATGTCATTTATCCTGCAAATGCTAAGTATTATCTGAATGCATGCTGCGTATAGAAATTAATGTTTGAACTTGTCTAATATAAACCATTGAACAAATAAATTACTCAGCGCTCTGTCACTATACATTACTTCCGCTGAATACTGAGTAAAATAGAATATATCCCATAAGCTAACCTATACCTGAAAACTGATCTTAGACTTATTCAATTAAACCTTAAAATGTTTAGAATAAAACTAAGTCAGTAGCTCAGCCCTTACGGGGGAGTTCACTTAATCAAAAGGTCAACTATCATGGGGGAGCTCAACGCTGAGTTCCTTGCTGATTAGTTTTGCCAACATCAAAATGGGGGAGTTTGTTGAAACACCTTTCCACAGGATTTTGATTTGACAAAATTGATTAAGTGAAATTAAATATTCTACAACACACTAAGTTTAAATGCTTTGATTTATTGTTACTAATGTGTTTGTTCAATGTTGAGTTTATAATTTATTATAAGACATAAAGATCATAAGGCTCAAGCCCTATATGGAAGTCAAGGCCCAAGTCAAACAAGCCCAAGATCACTCAGCCCGCGTATTTTAAAACGCTGCCGTTGAAGTGATGAAACGCATGCTGAGCAAAGAAGGATCGAGAAGATCCACGTAGACAACTTCGGCTAGAAGCTGCTGAGCTGTCTCGACAAAACGTACAAGACAGCCGCTGACCACAAGACAGCTTCCAGACAAAGTATTTCCTCTTTTAGTAAAGATCAGAAGACGCAGCAAGCTGTCTGGTTGACGTTACCTAAAATGGAGGAATATACTGTCACACTGACCGAAGAACAGAAGATGTTGGAATCTGATTGGCCAAGAGAACTGCTGACAGACTGAGTGAAAATGACCTGTAGCCGTTTCCCTCCAACGGTTATTTCGAAATTCGAAATAACCAGAAGCTCTCACAGCTCTCTATAAATAAAGCATTCAGAATCCACATTCCACAGAGAACTTTGAGCAAAAGCCGTTACGCTGATCAAACGTGTACAAAAATTCTCCATCAAAAGCAAAGCAAATTCTTACACTACAAGCTTATTCATTTGTGTAAAAGTCTAGAGTGATTGATCTTCAATCATCTAAGGTGTTCTAGCAATTGTTGTTTAGGACAAATCTTTATCATTTCTAGAATTAGAAAGGAGAAGCTGAGTACTCGGTTTTAGTACTTAGTGAATTGGAATAGAAGTGAGTAGAGGTATAGAGGAAGGTACTCTTGTTATACTCAGCTTCTGATTTGTAAAGGGTTTTCGAGTCTCTACCTTTAAAAAGCTCAGTAGTGAATTGGAAATCTCGGAACGTGTTCCGGGGACAGGACGTAGGCTTAGAAGAAGCCGAACCTGGATAACTCCGCTGAGTGAAGTATTTCTAACCCTTAACTCCTTAATATATTGCTTGCTTAAAACAATCTAAAACTGACCAAGTAAAAGAGGTCAAGCTGAGTTGTGCGTTACCAACGAGTTAGTTCAGGAATAGACTCTAAGTGCTACTTCCTGACCTAAGCAACGAAGCTGACCTAGTCACTAGTTGACTAAGCCAGTGTCTTGCTGATTGCTAAGCGCCGCTGTTATATAATCTTTTCTCAAAGAAAAGAAATCTGCCCTAATCAATTTAAAAAAGGTCAAATAGTTCCTAACCCCCCCCCTTGGAACTATATTTGCAACCTTACAAGGGACCAACAATATGCTTATTGCTGCCAAGGATATGCCTGATATCAACAGATTGAAAGCAGAGCTAGGTAGTGAATTCGAGATAAAAGATTTGGGAGCTGCCATGAAGATTCTTGGTATGGCGATCGATATAGATAGAGTTGTAAGAACACTTTGGTTAACTCGGAGAAGTTTTGTTGAAAAAGTGTTGGAGCGATTTGGCATGAAAAATGCTAAACCTGTAAGTACTCCACTTGCTGCTCATTTCAGACTTTCTGCTGGTCTGTGTCCACAGTCTGAAATGGATATTGAATATATGTCACGTGTACCTTACTCTAGTGTTGTTGGTAGTATCATATACATGATGGTTTGTACTCGTCCTGACATTTCATATGCAGTTAGTGAAATTAGTAGATATATGTCTAATCCTAGTAAAGATCATTGGAATGCTGCGAAATGTATTTGGAGATATTTAAGGGGTACTTCTAATGCTTATTTAAAATTTGGAAGGAGTAAGAACATGGTGGCTGGTTATATTGATTCAGACCATACAGGTGATCTTGATAGATGAAGATCCATCACAGGTTATGTGTTTACTCTTGGTACCAATGTTATCAGTTGTAAAGCTTCTTTACAGCCTACAGTTGCATTATCCACTACAGAAGCAGAATATATGGTTGTAGTTGAAGCTGTAAGAAGCTATCTGGTTACAGGTCTTGATTGGTGAGCTCAGTTCAATTTTGCAGAAGATTTCTGTTCATATTTGACGAAAGACTAGATGTTTCATGAAAGAACGAAACACATTGATGTGAAGTACCATTTTATTCGAGATATTAAGTCTGAAGTAAATAATACTGTCAATAAAATTGGTACCGCGGACAATCCAGCTGATATGATGACGAAGCCTCTTCTAACAACTAAGTTCAAGCATTTCTTGAACTTGATCGTTATATCAATAAGTGAGTTAGCCCGAAAGGGCATTACGGTGAAGGAAGACTTTTGTGAAATTTCAAATCAAGATGGAGATTTGTAAACATGATTTTAAATTCCACCATCCAAATTCAATTCAAATTCAAATTAGTATGAGTTTTTATCAAACATTCATTTAAGTCTCCTTTCTTTTTTTTTCTTTTTTTCACATGTAATTTTTTACTTTAAGTTCTTCCATTCACACTCCAAAATTTTCCTATAAATACCATGCATTGGTATAGGTTTGATCATCCAAGCAATTGACACTAAACTTGCTAATTTGAGTGATATTCTTCAAGAGAGAATTGTGAGGTTTTTGATGTATTAGGATTAAGGGATTTTAAGTGTTATTTTCTCCAATCTTTTATACCATTTTCGTTTCTATAAATACCATACATTGGTATAGATTTTGACCATGCAAGCAATTGACACTAAATTGCTAATTTGAATGATATTCTCCAAGAGAGAATGGTGAGGTTTTTGGTGTATTGGGGTTAAGGGATTTTAAGTGTTATTTTCTCCAATCTTTTATACCACTTTCGTTTTTATAGTGAAATAATTTTCGGTCTCCTTCGCCCGTGGAGTAGGCACACTGTCAAACCAAATTTAATCTCTGTGTCATTTATTTTATTGTTCTCTTTTATTTTGTTGTCAATTTATTTACCTAAATTAAATATTTTGTTCTGCTGCGGGGTTTTCCCTAACAACAACAATAATAATAATTTAGTAAATGAGATTTAAAAAACACTGAATTTGATACAATTAAGGGCATTAATAGAGGAAGGAGATGCATGAAATTTATTGCGTCTCCGGCCACCGAAATCAAGAATTGTTCCAGACGGTCTTCCATCAAGAAAGTCTCGGGGCTCCGGAAACAATTAAGGGCATTTAGGACCTCCTTGTTTCGTCTTCCAATTATTGTAGCAAGGACAAGATTGTTTGTTCCCGTAGGTGCCCGGAGGCACGCACAAACATTTTGCACAACACTTTTGGCAAAAGAACATGCATGGTTTCTTGTAAGCGGTCGCCGAGCATCTAGTCGTGCATCTTCCTCCACATTCTGCACCATTTTTTTTACAATTCTCCATATAAATTTCCTTTCGATTCCTATGAACAAATATACAAAAAAAAAAAAAAAAAAATTGAAAAAAAAAAGTCTCACCCTGTGGACGAAGGCTGCCTTGTGTAGCTCCATACTGCAAGCATTATATTAATTATACGTTATACATATCATACTATTTCTGCATCAGACTAATAATTTAATATCACATCATATATCATACATTTTAAGGTTTAGTATTTATAATTTAGAGTTTACGATTTAAATTTTTATATAAATTGTTAATTAAATTTAACATTTTTTCTTTTAAAATATAAGAATGTTAAAAATAACTTCTCAAAATTCGTGGGTTAAAAGTAATTAAATTATTTACTCTAATTAATTAAATATAAGAATGCTCACCATTGCAGAGTTGTCTTGAGAAGCTGAGGTTCGTGTGTTGAATGCCTACAAATTAAATAACCCAATATTTGAGATTAAGACTGTGGCGGAGCCAGGACCTAAATGTCGAAGGCTAGTTCGTGTAAAAAGAAAAAAAATTAAATTAAATGTGGAATTTTCCGGCGGGGCGGCCAACCCTCCTCTGGCTCCGCCCCTGGTGGTAGAATCGGAATTCCAACTCCGCGAACCATCCCTCTCAGAAAGAATTCCGAGGTGTCACGGACTGGGATTCCGGGCACCCTCTAGAAAGTTGTATATAAAGTATAGGTACCTGGTTTTGTTGTAGCAGAACAAGCAGGAGCATAAAAATGGTGAGTAGCTTGGCCATGTTGAAAGAAAAATAGAGAGATACTATATGATAAGATGTGGAGTGTCGGGCTATGAATGAAACCTACTGTATTTATAGGCAGTTGCTCCTAAAAGTGTTGGATGAATTATTGGAGATATTTATTAGTGTCAAGTAGATGATTTTTTGTTGTTTTCTTGGTCTGTTACAAGTTACTAGCTCAGTCTCAACAGTAATTCAACCGTAAATTACGCAGTACAGAATCGATCTAATTACTACACTCAATAACCGCTCAATTTCAAAAAAAAAGCAGAAGAAACAGAAAAGAAAAATTTATTGTATGAAAACTGAATTGAGCAAATATTTCTAAAGACGTTTGAATAATGTGGGGAGAGAAACTGCGTTCAGTTGAGAGAAAAATACGCACAATAAAGATTAGTACGATCAGTTTTGATTTCTGAAGACGAGTTTGAAACAGTTTAAAATTGCTAGATAAATTGATTAAATTTTAGTTTTAATTAAATAAGTTTTGTTTAAAAATATAAGAGCCCAACTAGGCTCATTCGGACCGGCAAACACCACATGTCCTCACCTTTTAACAAAAGTAGATACTTGTTGGAATACACTCTAAATTAGACCTGTCCATGGGCCGGGCTGGACCGGGTTCGGGCGGGCTTTTGTGTAAAAGTGCTCGTCCCAAGCCCAGCCCAGCCCAGCCCAGTATTAATTTAGGCGGGCTCGGGCCTAAAAATCAAATTCCAAGTCCAACCCATATAAATCCACCTAAAAAAATATACATAATTTCCAATTATAAAAAATCAAATTTATACTTAAAATAAATATTTAATTATAAATATATAATTTTTTTAATTAATATTAATAAGACGGGCCGGGCTGGGTTGGCCCGTGATATTTTTATATGTCCTAAGCCCGCCCAAAAAATAGGCGGGCTTTGGCAGGCCTAGACCGGGCTGGGTCTAAGAGTAAATTTCATTGTCCAAATCCGGCCCAATGGACACGGGTCTGGACGGACCGGGCGGGTACCCGGACCCGTGCTCTAAATGAGTGAGGCAACAACATATAAACACTTGTAGCAAGTGCTATTTTTCTCATATACGAGATTCTATAACTCTTTCTATATCCACTGTGTGACACTTTACACTTAAAATATTTCTCTCTTTTTTCACCAATTCTTAATATTGGGTCAAATCCAACAAAAGATAACTTAAACAAAGGTATATATTTAGTAAAAATGATAAGGTGTGAAAATACCTCTAACGCTCACAATCATGAGTAACTTTACCTCTAATGTTTTAAATTGTACAATTTTACTTCTAATGTTGGTTGTCAAAAGCAATTTTATCTCTAATATTGACAAGTTGGATCAATTTCAGATATTATTATAAAACATATATATTTTGTTCATTATTCTGCACATATTGCATATCAGTTATATTATTTATGATTTAAATAATAGAATTGGAATTTAATATTTATAAATTCAGTAAAATATTTGAATTTTTTTCCAACTCGTACAAAAGATAGTATATTTTTTTCACATCTAAGTATATATTTGTGATCTATTACTACTTGTAGTATATGTGAAATATAGATGACCAAAATTTATGACCGAGAAACAAATTATTTCTCAAATTGATCCAATTTGTCACCCAGTTTGTCAATATTATGGGTAAAATTATTTTTTACAGTCAAAATTAAAAGTATAATTACACCATTTTAAACGTTTAAAGTAAAATTGTCCGAGTATAAATAGTGAAGATATTCTTACACTTTATTCTAAAAATCATTTAAGTTAACATTTCTAAAAAAAAAATGTGTGGAGTCGAAGCAGATAAAGTAGTACATGTGCATTTAGGAAGAAATGGGCCACTGATGGCCCATGAAAACATGGGGAAGCACATGCCTGTCTTTTTCAAACAAAACCTCCCACATGCTCTCTATACTAAAAAGGTACAACAAACTGCAAATACACAATTTATTATCCTACACATATCAACCACAAATTTTACTTACTCATCAAAACTTATTATCCATTTTTCAACTTGTCAGATTTTTTTGAGGGTAAGTTTATGTTAAATTGGTATCTGTAACTTTGGTATTTGTAAAAAAAAAAAGTCCAAATCAAGACTGAGATATTCGTTTGTAAAAAAGAGATGATCGGGGTTTTTCGATTTACTATTCAAAATTAAAATGATTATTGATGGCCTCAAAATTAAAAAAAAATCAATGTCTTGAAGATATTCTAAATAATTTTAATTCTTCAACTTTTTAATTTTAAAGTCATTTAAGTATTGTTGCATAAGGAGAGAGAAAGCTCGGAAAATAAGAATTTTGGTTCCATGGTAAAATGTGGTACAAAATAACTTTAATTCTTAAAAATTTCCATATTGAGACTGTTAATAGTCATTTTTATAGTATCAAACTAAACGATATCGTTTTTATATCAATTTAACAAAACGTAAGAGTACATGAGTTTTTTTAGAAAACTTTTTTTTCTTTGAAAACAGACCAGTTCTACCCTTAGGCATTAGAGGCGGCCACCTAGGGCCTAAAAATATGAGGCCCATATAATAATTTTTTAGGGTTAAGGTGCAAAAATACCCCTAACGTTTTGGACCATGAGCAATTTTACCCCTGACGTTGGAAGCCAAGAGCAATTTTACCCCTAACGTTGATAAATTTGGTCAATTTCAGACAGTATTATAAAACACAGATATTTTTATTCATTATTCTGCACCAATTGCATAACAATTCGTTCTAAAAAAAAGATTTCATATTTTTTATAATTTAATAATAGAATTTGAGGTTAATATTTATAAATTCGGAGGATTTTTTGAATTTTTTTTTTGTCTAATCTGTATAAAAAGACAGTATATTTTTTTATTTTTTATTTTTTTTTCACATCCCAACAAATGTTTATGATTTATTACTGATAAAATGACACACGTATGAACTGTAGATAACAAGATTCATGACCGAGAAGACAGATTGATGAATTATTTCTTAAATTGACACAATTTATTAACGTTAGGGGTAAAATTGCTCTTAACTTCCAACGTTAGGGGTAAAATTGTACCATTTTAGACGTTAGGGGTAAAATTGCTCCTGGCTCAAAACGTTAGGGGTATTTTTGTATCTTAACCCTTTTGAAATATTAGGAATAGATCTATATTTATGGGCCAGATTTGGATCCGGCCCAACAAGCTTTTGTTAAAGGGCTTTCTACATGAATATTATATAATGGGAAAATTACACAGAAATTCATATTCTAAGAACTATTTACAATTATGTCAAGTTATAATTTTTTATTATATCAAACTAGTAAAATCAGCACTTTTAATATATTTTAACGATTAGAATTTATGAATTAGAAGTCTAGAACCAGGGTTTATGATTTATGAATTGGAGTCTAGATTTTTTAAATTATAGTGTAAAATCATAATCTATAGAAAATAATGACATATTAAGAATTAAATTTGGTGATATGACTTAGTTGTAATTTTGTACTTAATTATGATATTCATGTATTTGATACATGAATATCATAATTAAGTACAAAATTACAACTAAGTCATATCACTAAACTTAATTCTTAATATGTCATTATTTTCTATATTTTACCATTTTACACCATAATTTAAAAATTATAGACTCCAATTCATAAATCATAAATCCTAGAAAATATATTGTGAACTTCTAATTTATAAATTCCAATCCTTAAAATATATTAAAAGTACTGATTTTACTAGTTTGATATAATCCAAAATTATGACTTGGCATGATTGTAAATAGTTTTTGAAATATGAATTTCTGTGTAATTTTCCCTATAATTAACAATAAAATTATAACTAAATCAGATTAGTAAATTTAATTTTAAATATGTTCTTATTTTTTATATATAATAAATGAAGTATGATTAACTTCAAAAAAAAAAAATGAAGTATGGTTTTATATTCTAATTTAAAAATTCTAAACTCCAATTCATAAATCATAAACTCTATGCAATATATCCTAGACCCTTAATTTATAAACCATAATTCTTGAAATTAATTAAGAGTAATAATTTATTAGATTGACATAATTCAAAACTATGACTTGATTTAATTGTAGATAGTTTTTCAAAAGTAAACTTCTATGTAAATTTTCTTTTGTTAAATAATATTTAGTTTAATTTCAGTTTAACATGTTATTAATTTAGGTAGGGTTGAATTTAAAATTTAAATTCCAAATCCACCTAAATAATTCACTTAAAAAATAATATATATTTTTAATAATTGAAATAATATTTATATTTAAAAATAAATATTTTATATATAAAAATATAAATTTAATAATTAATACTAATAAGAGGACTGAGCCGGATTGACTCGTGCTATTTTCATAAATTCTAACTCGCTCTAGAAATAGACGGACTTTGATGAACCTCTGATATTAATTTTCTTTGTCCAAATCCGATCTATTAAATATAGGTTTAAATGAATCAGACGAGTACCCGAACTTACTAAATGATCTATAATTATGAACAAAAGTATATCTGATAAAATTTATTTTGATTCAGAAAATGGTATTAGAAAAGTTTAAATTATATATTAGTCACGAGTTAACTATTTATAACTATCCAATACGCTAAAAAGAATTTATTAAAATCTGAAATACTTTTATTTTCCTTAAAAAAAACGAGTTAACATCAATTGCATCGTTTCATTTTAAAACTAATTTTATTTTTTCAAGTATTTGACATTTTAAATTTTTTTTTTTTTAAATATCGAATAGTTGTAAATAGTTAACTTAATTAACTTGCTCTAAAATGAGTAATTAGTATAAAATTACAATTGATGTATAGGGAACCTTGTAGAGGCCCTGGTACAATTGGTCTATGGTCCTGTTTGGTAAAAAGCGTTTTGGGATAAAAAGAGCGTTTTTTACCAACTTTAGCGGTTTGACCACTGAAACCGCTGATTGGAGTGTTTGGTGGAGAGAGGTTTGTGAGAGAGTTTTGGGATGAAAATGCTAATTTATAGGAGCTTTTTTAATTAGCGTTTTACAATATTAAAATTAATGGACTTCTTTAACCCTACTTTTAGTTTGCAGGTCCTAAAATTAAAAAAAGAAATACCTTTATTCGTCTTTTTGCACAAACCGCTATTATCAATCAGCTAAATTTTACCAAACAAGTCTACACAAACAGCTAGTCAAATCAGCTAATGTAATCAGCTAACAGCTAATAGCTAATGTAATCAGCTAACAATTAACAGCTAAATCAGGACCTATATAGACTTAATTTATACACTGGTTTTTGAGTTTTTGTTTTTTTTTAAATTTGTTTTTAAAGCTTAATACAGTGTAACCATAAAAAAAAAAGCTTAATATAGTGTTTGATTCTGATAAAAAGTATTGTTTTCAATCAAGGTTGGCTTATGGTGGTTTGAGGTTCTGGTGAAATATAAATTGTAAGCTCTTTATATATAAATAAAATTTTAAAACTATATATATTTATATAATTTTAATTTGACAAAAAATATATTTATATTTTTTTTTACTCTTTGTAGTTTTTTTATTTCCTTCGTGAATTTTATATTAGCTTTAGTCTATACTTGTGTGAGGCTTTATTCCTTTCTGTTTTCTTACTGTAGTTGTATTTTTTTTTTTTGAACTGGTAGTTGTATTTTTTTAATTTAGTAGAGTGATATAAGCATTTTCATTAAAAAAATGATGAAAAAACTTTATAACTTTAAATAAGAAAAAAAGAAAAAAATATTAATATAAATATAAAAGAGCTGCTTTGTCCTTTTTAGACGTAAAATCACTAATTAAAATTTATATTCAATGTCGTTTTAATTTTTTTTATAGCTATTTCATAAAATATTAATAATAAAAATTCTCAAAAAAAAATATATTAATAAAAAATTGGGTTAAGATACAAAAATACCCCTAACGTTTTGAGCCAGGAGCAATTTTACCCCTAACGTCTAAAATGGTGCAATTTTACCCCTAACATTGGAAGTTAAGAGCAATTTTACCCCTAACGTTAATAAATTGTGTCAATTTAAGAAATAATTCATAAATCTGTCTTCTCGGTCATGAATCTTGTTATCTACAGTTCATACGTGTGTCATTTTATCAGTAATAAATCATAAACATTTGTTGGGATGTGAAAAAAAATAAAAAAATATACTGTCTTTTTGTACAGATTAGACAAAAAAAAATTCAAAAAATCCTCCGAATTTATAAATATTAATCTCAAATTCTATTATTAAATTATAAAAAACATGAAATCTTTTTTTAGAACGAATTGTTATGCAATTGGTGCAGAATAATGAACAAAAATATCTATGTTTTATAATACTGTCTGAAATTGATCCAATTTATCAACGTTAGGGGTAAAATTGCTCTTGGCTTCCAACGTCAGGGGTAAAATTGCACCATTTTAGACGTTAAGGGTAAAATTGCTCCTGGCCCAAAACGTTAGGGGTATTTTTGCACCTTAACCCAACAAGTTATTAAAAATGAGTTGCCCCCCTAATATTATAATTCAGTCGGTAGTATCTGGGGACCTTTGGGAGACTAAGAGTCTCAAGGCTCGGAGTCTTATGGATAACACCTGAATTATCGAAAAGCGTTTTCATGAATATATAAGGTTAATGACTTAAAATGGCTGAGAGTAGTTAGGCGAGTCATCTAGATTATTTAAAGTTGTTGGGCAAGATGGTTGGGATTAATGTTAAAAGCATTAGTTACTAATGTGGTTAGTAACCCAACAACCTAGGAATCACATGGTTGATGTGATTGATTATACGAATCTACCTATTAAAGGGAGTGAACTTGTTTGAGTCATTCAAGGTAAGCTTCACGAGATAGGATCCTAGCTCACTAAAGAGTTTGCATAAAATTCTTTGAATTAATATGGAGGGTTATTAATTTGGTAAAATAGTGGGAGCAATTTAAAAACCAGTAAAGTCATACACATTTAAATTGTAAATAAATTAAACAAATGAATAACATTCGTCACTTTTCTCACTCTCAGGTTACAAACAAATCTTACTCTAAACAATCATATTGAACACCGATCTAAGAAATATCCTTACCGATAACAAACTAAATGGTTCAAACTTCATCGACTAGTTTCGTAACCTCAAAATTATTTTGAAGTTCAAAAAGATAGGGTATGTATTGGATACGTCGATATCGCGGCTCCGGATGATGATGCACCCATTGAAGAGATTGATGTTTATTAGAAGCATCAACCCGATGATGAACATGCGGGATGCATCATATTTGCATCTATGACACCAGAACTCTAGAGGCAACATGAGGAGATGGATGCCTATTCTATTGTCATACACTTAAAAGAGCTGTTTGGGAAACAGACTCATTGCGAACGTTATGAGATAGCAAAGTTGTTGTTTCACTGCAGGATGCAAGAGGGCACATCCATTATGACACATTGTGTCAAGATGATTGGCTATATTACCAAACTTACTAATATTGGTTTTGTGATGGATCATGAACTAAGTGTCGACTTACTTCTTACATCCCTCCCAGAAAGTTATTCCCAGTTTATCATGAACTATCAAATGAATAACTTACAGACCTCTCTTGAAGAGCTCGCCAATATGCTCAAGACTGTTGATCCCAATATGAAGAAAGGTAAGGCAATAGCCGCACTTGTCATTGAGGGATCCAGGAAGAGGAAATGGAATTTTCCCAATCCCAAATATCCCAAGAAGAACAAGGGAGCCAAACCGGCCCAAGCCAAAGATGCCCCTCCGCCTCGGCTTTACATAACAGCTGCGACAGGACTTCACCATAAAGAATAAATAGGTAAGGAGAGAGAGGATCCCCTTTCCTCAACCCTCTACTAGAGGAGATAGGCCCAGCAAAGTCCCCATTCATATAAACAAAATATGACATTGAGGTGGCGCACATCATAATCCACTTAACCCAGGTCATCTCGAAGCCGATACGGACCATAACTGCCTCTAGAAAACCCTAGTCAGCTCAGTCATAAGACTTGCTAATATCAATTTTCAATGCAGCACAAGCTCCCCCCTACTCTTTCGCTTCATATAATGCAAGGACTTAAATGCAATCGGAATATTATCCACGATAGACCTCTCAGACATAAAAGCAGATTGATATTCAGAAATAATATGGGGAAGAATAAATTTCAACCTATTAGCAAGGACTTTAGCAATAATCTTGTACAACACATTATAAAGGGAAATCATACAAAGATCTTTCATTTGGCTCGGTTGCTCAACCTTTGGGATCAAAACAATAATCGTGTCATTTAAACCAGTGGGAAACTCAAAGCTGCATAGCCAACCCTGACATGCATTGAACACCTCAATACCAATAAGATCCCAGAAGTGCTGAAAAAATCTCAAATTGAGCCCATCTAGCATTTGAAAGACATCTAATTTGAATTCGTCATAAGTAAATGGGGAGGCCAAAGATGCATTCATAGAAACCGTAATAGAAGACTCGAAGACGTTGACAGTATCAAAGTTAGACACAACAGAAGTTGCAAACAATGTAGTGAAATATGAGTGTACATGACCCTTAATTTCATCAGGTGTTTCAAACTTATTAGCAGCTTCAGTAGTAAGCTTACTGATTTCATTCTATTGATGATGAGCTCAAACACACGCGTGATAGAACTTAGAGTTCTGATCACCACTCGCCAGCCAGTGAGCCTTAGCTCTTTGATGCCAAAAGATATCTTCGAATTCCAGCGCCTAATTCAAGACCCGTCTGACTTCAAAGAAATTCTAAACCGAGGCAGCATCAGATTTTCCCTTAGTGACAGTAGCTGCTTCTTACATCGCATGATTGTCTGGGTAAAGCGTCCATGAATATCTCTTCCCCACTAATCCATCAAGCTAGCATAAGCCGTCGGCTTAGTAGTCAATGTTAACCCGCAATACCCAACACCCAAGAGAATGGACAATACCAGAGAACCTATCCTCCTATATCCAAGCCATTTCATACCAGAAACGGCGTTTACCTCTTATCGATGTTACTAGAGCGACCTACAAGAGAAGTGGAGAATGGTATAAGTAGCATGATACTCCAACTAACAATCTCGCAGTGCAATAATGATCCATCTATAAGGCAGAAGCAAAAGCACGGTCCAATTTTTCCTAGACCCAAAACTGAGTTCCCCAACTACGCTCCCACATAAACTCCCCCCTCCACGAGTAGTCATTTCATGTAAACCATTAGACAAAATCGCATCCTAAAAGTCTCGTATTAGGTAGCAAGGAAAAGAGGGGCCACCCTTCTTTTCGTGTTGAGCAAGGACACAATTAAAATCCCTAATTATAAGAAGTGGGAGAATAGAAATAGCAGCCAATAAAGACAAGATAGCCCAAGACTCGTGATGCCTAGTCCGATCCAGAAAGCTGTAAAATCCAACCAGTCTCCAATCACCCCTAGCTGTATCCGAGATCTGCACTTCAATATAATGGTCTGAATAATACTTTTTAACATTGCTTTTCCAACAAACTGCAAGTCCACCATTACGACCCCTGGCACCCACATTAAATAACCCGCTAAACCTAAACTTCTGACACAATGCTTATATCCGAGAACAGTTCACTAACGTCTCCATAAGGAATACAATATCAAGTGTATGCGATTTGAGAAAGTCAGCCCCAATGGACGGACTGCCTAGGGGTTTCCTAAGCCCCGGCAGTTCCCACTTAGGCAATTCATAATGCCCGGTGGGTCTGAGTGCCAGACCACATCGAATCAATATCTGAGGTGAGTCCCTGATCCTTGTTACTCAAAGGAAGAGTAGAACCCATAATAGAAGTCGAAGCATACTAGGGTTATTGCCTAACTTAAAAGAAAGGAAAGACTCATTAGGGTAGTATTTATCTTTGAACAAATGACTCGCCAAGATGTGTGAATTACTAATAAACTTCCATCCCTATTTACCCAATAACGAAAGATTAAAATCCCAAAGATCTTGAAACCCCAACTCCCATTTTTCTTTATTGGTACATAACTTCGCCCAGTCAAAACCAATGGATATTCCTCTTTCCATCTTACTTCAACCCCACCAAAAGGAATTCATCATCTTTTGTAGATCTTCGCACAAAGATTTGGGAAGAAGAAAAGTGTTTATACAGAAAGTAGGTAGAGCCTGAGCCACTTATTTAAGTAGAACATTTTTCCTTGATGTCGAGAGAAAACGAAAACTCCAACTACTAAAACTCTTATTGAGCTTATCTTTCAGAAAATTGAAGATCGGACATTTAGATCTACAAATAAGGGATAGTAGACCCAGATATCTCCTTGTATCAACGGGTGAAGAAACACCCAAAATAAAGCGAATGTTATTACGAACCTCCTTCTTCACATTTGAACTGAAAAAGATGCCAAACTTAGCTAAATTCACTACTTATCGAGAAGCCAACTCATATGCTGAGAGAATCTCAGTGATTTTATTAATTTTTCCAGTCATAGCCCTGAAAAAAGGAAACTCTCATCAGCGAAAAAAAGATGGGACACACTAAGGATACCACGAAAAATGCAAAAACCATACAGAGCACCATCTACCTCTGCTCCGACGATCAACTTAGACAACACTTGTGCACATAGGATAAATAAATAGGGGAAAATCAGATTCCCTTATCTAAGGCCTCTTCTAGAAGAGATAAACGACATATAATCTCTGTTTAGGACCACAGAGGAAGAGACTGTCGTGACACAAAGCATGTTCCAGTTAACCCATTTAGAATTGAAGCCCAGACGCAACATCGCAACTTCAAAAAATTCCCAGCTGGCCCTATCGTAAGCTTTACTGATATCTATTTTCAATGCCACATCTCCCTTATACTCGAATTCTTCCTCTTCATATATAAAGACTCGAAAGCAATATGAACACTATCAATCAAAGAACGACTCAGAGATAATATCAAGGATCACTAATTTCAACTGATTCACAAGAACTTTCTCTATGAGTTTGTAAAAAACATTACAAAGAGGTCGAAGACCCGACATACACTTTGGTCTTTCCACCTTAGGAACGAGAACAATTATAATGTCATTTAGATTTGTAAGAAATTCATTTCTCTCCAACCAACCAACACAAGCTTGGAAAATCTTCATGCCTACAATATGCCAAAAATGTTGAAAGAAACTCGGGTTCAGGCTGTCTGGACCTAGGAACTTGTTCGGGTGCATATGAAAAATACAACTTTAAATTCATCATAAGAGAATGGGGCAGCTAGCATATTGTTCATGTCATCCGCAACCATACAACTCAGCATATCAATAGTACTATAAGAGATAACTTGGGTAAATTTCATCAAGTGAACAACATTTGTCCTACTTCACACTTTGGTGTACAACCTTCATTTTGTCACACTAAAATGTATGATCTTATGGTTGACCTCTCACTATGGTGTACATCAGGTAAAAATGATCGATCAACGCTTGGTCAACGTGTCACATCAACAGTTTTCATTTAACTCATTAATAAAGATGGACGCACCTAATATGCAATGACCAAAATACTAATCTCTCTCTCTCCTTCATTTATTTTTTCTAAATACTTTCTCTCTCTAACTTTCACTTTCTCTCTCTAACTCCTCTCTCTCTCACTAACCCTTTCTCTCTCTAATAGATTATTTCTAGTAAATTCAAGTGAAATGTGTTTTTAAGTTGATTTGTTATCCATAAGTGAAGATCAGAGGATAATAGGTTGGTCTCCTTATTCAGATCGTTCGACTGTCTCGTTAATGTGGCGACTCAAACCTTCTAATATTGAGAAAATGAGGCGACTTAATATGTGACATTTGCTGTTAAATTCTAACTTTGGCCTTACTTTTTCCTTGTTATGCTGGCAGGGGAAATATTGTGATGCGGGCGACAGCAAGAAAAACCAAAGTTAGGCCCAAAGTAAAAATAAGTCATCTTCCTCCTTTTCTCATAAATCTTAACTGATAAAAAGAGTTTTTAAAGAAGCGAACTTAGACCCAAAGTTTATCCTTTTTCTAATCTCATAAAAAGCTTTCTTTTTTATGGTTTAGAGGAAAAAAAGTACGTGATTTGTGTCTATTGCTATAAATTCATTTAGCTCTATGTTTTTACAGTTGTTTCAGAATTAAAATTGGAGAGAGAAAGGGTTAGTGAGAGAGAGAGGAGTTAGAGAGAGAAAGTGAAAGTTAGAGAAAGAAAGAATTTACAGGGAATAAATGAAGGAGAGAGAGTAGTATTTAGGAAGGAAACTCGTAAAGGGTATATTTTGGTCATTGCACATTAGGTGGGTCCATTTTTATTAAAGAGTTAAATGAAAACTGCTCAAGTGACGCGTTGACCAAGTATTGACCGGTCATTTTTACCTGATGTAACTAAGGTCATACATTTTAGTGTGACAAAATGAAGGTTGTATACCAAAGTGTGAAATGGGGCAAAGGTTGTACACCATTGATGAAATTTACCCGAGGTAACTTGGGTTGGAAGGAACAGTTTATTAAAATAATTTCTAAGAACCATTCTCATACCACTACATTCATCTTACAAACTTTTATCATCTTAAATAAGCTGCTTAATTTTATTTTTTCATTTCCTAGAGTTAATATATGCATAAAAAATTAGAATTTGTGTCACCCTATTTTCAACGAAAAATTCTTAGCTCTCTGGCACCAATAAGTATCCTCCTCCAACAAATGATTAAGTTGGGACTGGGCGTCAATAAAACTCTTCACAAATTCATTATCGTCCTTATCTTTTAATCGACCTAAAATAGACTTGCAGTGTGAAATTCTGCTAGTGAACCCCTGCTTAAACCTGCGGCCCCACCTTTCCATGGATAAACTGCACCCTGTCAGTTTTTCCACTACCGAGCTGTCCCCTCCAAGCGGATGATAGGGGTCTAAAATTCCTATCTTTTGGTACGGTTTTTAGGATAGTTTTACACCAATTTTAGTGTATAAATAGTAATTTCACGTGCTTTATATCACTTATGTCATTTATTTAGTTTTTACTTCCATTTCAACACTTCTATCACTTTTTATGTTATTTTTGGTAAAATAATATCAAGTTAACGCGCACCTAAGATTTTCCTTAATTATTTTGGCTAATTGATTCACCAAATGTCACTATAAAATAGTTTGGCACATAAATTCTAAAGTTTGGTGAATCAATTCAGCCCTTGGACTAATGTTTTTGGAGTTTTAGTGCTTTTTACCAATCGAATGCGGGAAGGGCAAAGTCATTATAGTATAAAATCATGTCTCGGGGCCCCCGGGGGTCAACTCGGTGAGTTGGGCAAGCCAACTCAGCGAGTTGGCTGTCAAGGGAAGCTTTTGCTTCCCCTATTGGCCAGCTCAGCGAGCTGGCTGTCAGGGGAAGCTTTTTCTTCCCCTGATGGCCAGCTCGGCAAGCTGACCGTCAAGGCTGGCAACGCTAGCCCTGAAGGGCCCAGCTCGGAGAGCTGGCCTCCAGCTCGGCGAGATGGACCTGAGAAAGACTGATTCTCACTCCTGAGATACAGGGATTTTATATATTTGGTTCCCAAATTCAAATGTAATGTTAACTTTTGGTTTTGAGGTCTATTTTTAGCCTATAAATAGACTACCTTTCAATTGTAATCATCATTTTTTTTGCTATTGTAATCAATATTCCCCACCTTAAGAATTCATCCTCAAATTCCTTCATCTTCCATTCAAGCACTAAGGTTCCCTCCATCTCCATCCCCCAGTCTCAGAAAGATGACTGCTTTAGTCGACAGGTTTCAAAAAGGGATTTCTACCCTCTTAGTATCTATTTTCTTTAGATCTTTACTATGAATTTTGAGTTGGTTGTATTCATACCTTGTTCTTGATCTTTAATATAAATTCCAATTTGATTTCTCTATTGAGTTTCTTATCTGTTTGTTTATGCTTTACCTAATTGAATTAAATCATTCAAAAGTCCAAAGATAGACTAGGTTCATATTGCAAGTCTGATTTGATTGTGCATAATCAAAGCTTATGAACTTGACAACTCCATAGTAAATATGACCCAAAATCCTGAACCTCAGAGCCAGCTACGTCTTGTAACAAAGGAATTGTGTGCAAGGGACCTTAGAATGATAAGTCGGTTTAACTGCCTTAGGTTTAAGCAACTCATATTAGGTAATTGATTAGATTGTTTTATTAGGTTGATTTCTATATTATCGTATCATTCCGCTTTACTATTTAATTAATTGTTTGGGATAAGTGAAGGATTTGAAGCGGAAGCCTGTTGGTATTTAGGAACGAATTTCAAAAAAATTCCCTAAACAAACAATCAGTGTGATCCAATCACTCTGATAAACAGTCAAACATCTGATGTCTGACATCAAATCCTTAACCAAGATCATTAAGTTCTTTAATAATCAAATTGATATTTATACTACGAGATTGAAAAATACCTCTTGTAGATTCCAATCGGGTATTAAAGCTTCTCTAGTGGTGAACCCTCTAGTCAGTCCACTAAGTCGATTAGATCAAGCTTTGAAGGAATTGATTAATCTTGCTCAAAGATTGATAGAAACCAAAATTCGATATATATCAAAATTAAGTTTTTTCATTAGTTTTTGTTCTTGACAAAAACTACACTATGTATGGATTGAATTCTTCAATCCATACACACGACATGCACTAGGACACTATCCTAGTGCATGTAACTTAATTTTAAATAATATATAATAATAATAATATTAAATATAATAACAATATTAAATATTAATAATAATAAATTAGGTACGGGCTCCTCCTTTACTGCAGAGCTCTGGGGGATCTTGTCTGACATTAAACTCGCCATTCGCATGGGTGTTAAAAGACTTTCGGTGGAGTCTGACAATTTGGAGGCTATCAACAGGATTTCGGATAGACAGGTTGTTTGTCTTAAGAGTCAGAATCTCATTAAAGCCATCTTGAGGCTTCGTCCTGCCTTCGATTCTCTTACCTTCTCCCATATTTATAGGGAGCAAAACCGCGTGGCGGATCGCTTGGCAGCTGCTGGGCATGGAGGGATGTTAGGTGTTTCTACCCTTTCCGTTCCTCCTTCTTTTCTGTTACCTTCTCTTCTTGAGGATAGGATTGGGGTCAGTCTTCCTAGACTGATCCCGGGTTAGGTTTTTGTTTGTTTGTTTTTTTTCTTCCCTTCTTACCAAAAAAAAAAAATAATAATAAATCTTATTATTTTATATATAATAATATTATTATATTATATTATTATTATATATAATAATAATTAATTAATAACTTAATTAATTATTATATCCTTAATTCCAACAGTCAACACTTAACTATTGTATTTGGAAAAAGCCATCAACTTAAATTGAGTAAGAATAATTATTTATAATTTTCTCATTTCAATTGAATATCAAACAATGTTAGAATGTTTTGTCAATCCCATTGACATATTCAATTGTGTCAATCAATTAATTAAAACACTTTTAATTAATCAATTTAACTAAAGCTTGATACAAACAACTTGTATGTGTGTGACTTTCTAGGTTCATCTTTAACTGGCATTAGAGGCATAGTACTAACTCTTAATAAGTATGTTAGGAATCCAATTCCTTGTACTATAAGTGTATCCTATATAAGCTTAACTTATATTTACTTATAGTCCTCTAAAGGTCATGATCTCCAGCTAACACACTGAGTCATGACGTCCCAATTAAAGAATGAAGTTACTTGAACTTATAATTAAACTAATTATGAACCATCGATCATAATTTCCATGCACTAAAATCCTTTCATTAAAAATCCCGATCTTGACTAGAGTCACAAAATGTCAAGCTCTAATTATTAAGATACTAAGAAATATTGATTAAGTCTTTGATAAAATAAGACTCTTATCAAAGAACCATTCTTTGATACTTATCTCATCAGATGAGTCTTATTGTCCTGGACAGGAACTCATTCCATCAAAAAACCAATCAATAACTATCTTAGGATTTATCTCTATTTACTTAGAGTAATGAATCCTCTATTAGCAAACTCTTGTTACACTACACAACTAACTATAGCGATTCACTGCCGGATTATCAGAATTAAGATCCTAGTACAAAGCAGGAACAAACTATAATTACCTGCGCAAGAACAACCAAGTTTCCTCAAGTCAAAGGACTATATGCACTATTATGACCTAGATAATAATTATGTTGACTAGGAGTAAACCTTTGTGCAATTATTATCTAACGTCACAGTTCGAACCATTCACCTCTTTGAATGTCCACATATTTATTCTGATATCATCATATCAAACAGAATGAGATTTTCTGTTTCTGATTAATATCTCATACTAATCGAGAAAATAAACAGAGGTGATAGTCTAAGGATAGATGAGTGTCCAATTCATTATCCACCGACTATGAACATTTAAGATTATTATTTTACCAAAGAAATATATCTCATTATTATTAACTCTTAATAATATTATCTCTTTGTAAATAATCTTTGGACTAATATATATTCATTAAGTAATTAAAGAATACAAATAATTACACATGAATACATATATTATTAACTGCCATTTGGATACTGTATAATATACAAAAGGAATGGCTTAGGGCATACAACACTTACAATAAGATCACCTTATGAGTAGATTAACTTAGATACAAAACCTAATAAAACTTTCCACCGCCTAACTAACATTAGAAACCGAGTAGTTTGGTAGTTGCAGTATAAATCATGTGGATTCAATACATGGACTTTCCAGATTTATTACTTGATAATGACGGGGAACACTTATCTCTTAGTGAGTCTTTGAGCGTCAGCTCGGGGCGCATTGTTGGTCCCGTGTGATTAGTTCCAAGGGGGGGTTAGGAACTAATATAACTTTTTCGAATTTAAATTAAGCTGACTTAATGTATTTTCTTGAGTTTGTTAACTCAACTTTGGTCAGCACGGCCAGTTGTAGCGTAAGATAGCTTTAGTCAGATGTTGACTAGAACTATTTTACATATGAGTTGGGAATTGACACTTTTGTGGTCAGCTTCCAACTCAGCACTCTTATTTACTCAGTGTCAGTTCGAACAATTTATATGCTGAGTAAATATGACAAGCAACACATACAGATATATATATATTGAGAGAGAGTTAGAGATTACTCAGCACGACTTATCCTGGTTCGGCCTCTTCGCCTACGTCCAGTCCCCAGAATCCCTCCGAGCTTCTTAAATCCAATACTGAGCTCTTTAAAGGTAGAGCACAAACCGTTTACAAGGCAGTTGAATATGTAAGAGTACCGTTCTCTATTCGTCTACTCAACTCCTACTAAGTGCTATAACCAAACACCTAGATTTCTCTACCACTAAGCACTCAACACCGAGTACTCAGCACAACACTCTCAATTTTACAATTGATACAATTTGTTCTTTTCGGATGAAGAACACTTTAGATGATTACAAAACAATCAATCTAGCTTTTACACAAGAATAGAAATTTGGTGTAAGATTTCTTTTGGTTTTTGTGTGCTTTGTATGTATGCTATGTTTCTCTTGTTGTGTTCAGCTAATGATCCAAGAATGATCGTGTCCTTTTATAGTTGAGGTCTGAAGCAGAAATGATTTGAATCTTGGATTTGTCCGTTGATCCAAACGGCTCCTTTTTGAGACAAGTTCTGGTCAGCTTCAGTTTTACAGGCCAATCCTGTCGTCTGAATTCCGCAGGCGTCAGGTTTGTATTGTTCTCGCAGGTTTCGTCTTTTTGTGCCAGTTTGTCTTTTAGCAACAGAACAGTTGACCCATGCATCTCGAAATTGGCTTTTGCGTAATTCCAAGGTTTTGGATTGGTGCAGACAGTTGTCGGATCTTGTCTTTTAGCAAACGGATCATTCGTGCTGTCCTGAAGATCACTCAGCTTGACTTTGATAGTCGTTGTCTGTGATTGTTTGCTAATACAAATACTGAGTTCTCTTTTACTCAGCTTCTATGGTCAGCTTCGTTCTACAAGACATAGTTTTGAAGAAGACTTTTCTACTTTTGATACTGAGTTTCGTTCCACTCAGCTTCGCTGATTAGCTTGATCTTTAAGCTTCTGTTCTGAAGATAATTTATCTTCTTTCACGCTGAGTTCCACTCTACTCAGCTTGTGCTGTGATCTTATGCTGACTTCGTCCTGTCTCACTTTTTATTTCTATTTGTATTTATATTTATACTCATCATTGAACAAACATATTAGTACAATTAAATCAAAGCACTTAAATTTAATTGTCCCTTAATCATGGATTAACTTAAATAATTTTGTCAAATCAAAATCATGTGGAAAGGTGTTTCAACAAACTCCCCCATTTTGATGTTGACAAAATATTTAATTGATGGAACTCAGCATTGAGATTCCCCATGATTGAAATTCTTTTTATGCTTCTGAAATTACTCCCCCGTAAGGGTTGCATCTATTGACTTAACTCTAAACCTTCTAAGATTCAATTGAGTAAATTTAAGGCATGTTTATACTGACTTAGTTCATTTCTAGACCTTCCAAGATCTAATTCAGATGAGCCTAGGTCAGCTTTTCAGAAGAGGTCAATGTGTGGAATATGTTTTGACTCAGCTTTGATACATGGTTAGTTTGATATCAGAGTTATGGGAAAGCTTTTTCAGAGCAAATGTATCAAGTCTAATGTGTACTGAGTATATTCCTTTTTCTTTTGTTTGTTTATTCAATTAAAACAGATCAGCATAAAGCACAATACGTAAGTAATCATCATATAAGATCAATGTGGAATAAAAGATGCATAATTTTATAGATAGTCAGCAAGACAAAATACGCCAGATAAGGGAAACACACAAAAAAATACAAGTCAAAACTAGCAAACTAAACTAGCCAAACTATTTCTTCCTATTGACTTGGGCAGTATTGACTTTGCCTTTTCCCTTTTGTTGCTGCTGACTACCAGATGCTTCTCCTGCGTGCGGAGTTCTATCAGTTTGTTCTTTCTCCCCCGTTTTGCCAGCATCGGGCGGAGGAGGAACGAAGGTGTCGTTGAGAGCAGCACGAGTTAATCTTACTGAATAAGCCTTAAGCCGTTTCGTGCTTTCCCTTAGACCATCAAAAACTGGAACACCATCATCCAAGGTAGCACCGGGAATCCTGATAGAAGCACTAAGCATACTCAATATATATTTTTGAGATTTTCGTACCCATGTGATAGTGTCAGTCAGCATAGCATAGGCTTGATGGTACATTTTAAGCAGAGTCGAATCATAAAACTGACGTTGAGCATTCGTGTGGCGCACATGTTTGTAGGTGGCTTGGGAGTATTGCAACAATTCGTTCGTCTTGAGTTGGTCGGTTTCCATTTCTTCCTTGCTCAAGTTGAGTAGGCGGACAGCTTCGCTAATTTGGTCGACCGAACATTGAGAAGTGGAGGAGATTAGCTCGCGAGTGCCTGTCAGCTCAGAGTTCAACTTGGTAAAGTGTTGATTCAACTCAGCAGAGGTAGCATAGCCCGTGTTGACTGCAGAAAGAGCATTAATTTGGCCTTGAAGGGAATCCATATGATTCACCATCATTAACTGCAGTTCGGCCAGCTTGATGATGGATTCTTGCTTGGGTTGCTGTGTTTGGACCGTTGTCATGACACTTACTAGATATTTGAGACCCTTGATCTCATTGAGGAGCTGAGTGACAGACGAGATTTGTGGTGACTCAACATTTGCAAACCCAGTAGCATCGACATAAGAAGTGTTCAAATCCTGGAGAATAGTTTGAGCGGAGTCAATAATGCGATGCCCGGACTCAGTAGCATGAAGATAAGCATATTGTGCTTCAGGATTTTGCTTAGGTGCTAGAATTCGAGTGGAACTAGAGAGGCCAGCTTGGTCAACAGCTGAGCTTTCATTTAGGTCAGCTGCAGGAACTGACTTCTCAACATTCTGCGATAGTGGAGTGGAAGGAGGTGGATCAGCAGAGATATTGATCTGCGCAATGTTGGTTTGAGTTGGTGCAGGAGGAGTCAACTCAGTTTGAGCAGGATTTTTCTTTGCATGCTTTTCACTTTGAGCAGCTTGGACTTCGAGCTCTTGCTCGGTAGGGATTGGATTTTCTGGAGTCTTGGCTTGTTCCTCAGGATGAGTAACAAAGGCTTTTTTTTGTTCGAGTTCCCTTGGAGAAGGCTCAGTGGGATTGGAGAAAAATTTAAATTGCATGTCGGAGAGATCAGTGATAGGATCCCGCAGAGGAGAATCGTCCAGAAGATCAATAACTGGCGATTTGTGAGCCTTTTTCTTAAGTCTTCTCAATTCTTAGTCTTTGGAGGAGAAGGATCAGCTCGAATAGAATCAAGAGATTCAGAAGGTGAATTTACCCTTAGATCAGCATGATCCTTTGCTATTGGCTCAGCTTGTTCTTCAACCTGCTCAGTGTTAACTGTCTCATGTTGCTCAACATCTCCTGTCTCCTCAGCATCAAACTGATCTCCGAGATTACCCAACTCTTCTTCATCTTGGTCAGTAAGTGGTTTCTCGAGATCGATGCCTTGACTTCTCACAAAATATGAGTCTTCAGAAATTACAGAGGCTAGAAGGGGTGCATCGATAGGACTTATCCCAGAGGAGATCTTCTTTTTCTTTCTCAGAGGCTGCTCGGGAGTGTCATCTTTCTCTTCTTCCTCAGGCTCAACTTGCCTTTTGAGGTTTTCTGATGACTTGAGTCCATCCTGACTTGGCTCAGTATCAGGTTTCTTTCCTCTTGACATAATTTTCAGTTTTTTCGGAGCTGTGTTCATAGCTGCCTGGTCAGCTTTCCTCTTTTTCTCTAGCTTAGCTTGGTCAGCATGTTTAGCCATGGCGATCTTTCCTTCCTTGGGTTGCACATCCTGTACAACATTGACTTCTTCCTCATTTTCCTCAATGACCTTTTTTCCCTTCTTAGACTTGAGGGGTTGGTTATATACTAACCCAAACAGCAAAGCCGCTGTGATTTCGGTTCCCCAAGTTTCAGTTTCATTAATCAGGTCTATTTGATGATCTTCAAGGATTCTGGTAATGAGGGACCCCATCCTGAGTTTCCCAGTGCTTCGTTGAAGTGCACCGATAAGATATACGGGCATGTTGAGCGGTTGATAGGTCAGCATGTGCCAGATGAAGCACTGCTCGAAGTTTGAAGCTGATGATGTTGAGTTGATTTTTGGGAAGATAAAGTTAGTCAGGAGGTAGTGAGCCATCTTTTGATTCTGACCCATGCATGTACTAGCTATTTCCCCTTTGTGGTCCGCCGGCTTACAGAACGTCACTGTGTGGTCAAGTTTCTTCTTAGTAGTCCTGAATTCTTTCCCTTTGGCTGGCAGTTTTAGCAAGGTTGCTAGATAAGATGGGGTAATCGTTATTTTTTGGCTTTTGACATGGGTTATCATATGGTCAGCATCTTCTTCATCAACACAGAGGTTGGAGTAGAATTCCCTTACCAACCTAGGGTAGGCTTTACCAGGAAGAGAGAAGAGTCCAGCCCATTCATTTTTCGAGATCCACTCACAGAATGGTTGCTCATCCGTTACGAAGCTTGGAGAGAACCACCGACAGCGAAGTACCTCATGGTTCCTAACGCTTTTGTAGACTTTAAGGAAATTCTTTTCTTTGGGTTGCTTGTCCTTCTTTTTCTTCTTCTTTTTCAATGAGGTTGTGAGGTCAGCTTGAGGGCTCTTTCTTGGAGTTTGGTCATGCTGACCTTGTCCTTTGGTGGGAGTCTCGCTATATTCCTGCTGAGGAGGAGACTGAGGGTTCTCATCGGAGTGGTTGTCGTCGTAACCACCACCGGAGAGATTTTGGGAATCCGACATGATTAGGGATTCTTTGAGAGGTTTTGGGATTTAGAGAGTGAGAGAGATGAAAGTCTATTTGCCAAGAATTTCGAGTGTAAAGAGTGATAAGTGGGAATTCTTCCACTATTTATAGAAGTTCGAATTGATCCTAAACGTTGAACTAGTCATTTTACCTCGAGATGATCAATCGACAAAAATCCTGACATTTATGACATATCGGGTGCATTAGTTTTCTTCATTATTGCGATTACGTCACTCTAGGTGGCTATTTATGACACGTGTGCTAGCCTTTAATGTTTAAGTGACTTTTACTTAGTATTAAGAATATCAAACGTTTAAGATATTTGGTGCTCGGCTTTTATGTAGAGGATGTTTTCTTACAAAGGTAACTCAGCCTATAGTAATCACTCAGTATGTACATCTAGTCAGCATAGGGTGATTCTATGTTTATAAGGTTGAGCTCAGTTTGAGTGAGTTACTTATCATGCAATAACTAATCGGCATATGGTATAATCACTCAATATTGATCAAGAATTTATTTAAATAGGATTACACATACCGATAGCTTCCCTTAATATGCTGAATTGCTCACGAGCCAGAGGCTTAGTGAAGATATCTGCAAGTTGTTCATCTGTTGGTACGTAGGTGAGCTTGATCTCACCATTGAGTACATGATATCGAATGAAGTGATGCCTTATGCTGACATGCTTCATCCTGCTGTGTTGGATTGGATTTTTGGATAGGTCAATAGCGCTTTTGTTATCGTATTTGACTTCAATTGTTTCTGTTTTGACTCCGTAATCCTCAAGTTGTTGCTTAATCCATAGGACTTGAGCCACACAGCTTCCAGCAGTAATGTACTCAGCTTCAGTTGTAGACAGGGCAACTGATGACTGCTTCTTGCTGAACCAAGATACTAGACAGCTTCCAAGGAAGTGACATCCTCCCGAAGTGCTCTTACGCTCTAGCTTATCTCGTCCGTAGTCAGCATCAGTGTATCCAATGAGTGTGAAGTCATTTGAATTTGGATACCATAAACCTGCATTAACTGAGCTCTGCAAATATCTAAAAATTCGTTTTACAGCTATAAGGTGAGATTCCCTGGGGTCAGCTTGATATCTAGCGCAATAGCATACTGAGTACTGAATATCAGGTCTACTCGCAGTAAGATAGAGTAAAGAGCCAATCATATCTCGATATAGCTTACTCTCTACTAACTTACCTTTCTCATCCGTGCATAGGACAATGTCAGTACCCATTGGGGTTGATATGGGTTTACAATCTTCCATATCGAACTTTTTGAGCATTTCCTTGGCATACTTGGACTGACTAATAAAGACGCCATTGTTACCTTGCTTGATTTGTAGTCCAAGGAAGAAGTTGAGTTCGCCCATCATAGACATCTCGAACTCAGTTTGCATCTGTTTACTAAATTCTTTGCACATAGATTCATCAGTAGCACCAAAGATTATATCATCTACGTAAATTTGTGCTAGTAGTGTATTTTTACCCTTTTTCTTAATGAACAAGGTTGTGTCAGCTTTGCCTCTGACATAATTCCTGGTCAGCAGAAAGTTGGTCATCCTCCCATACCAAGCACGTGGTGCTTGCTTTAGGCCATACAGGGCCTTCTTGAGTTTATAAACGTTGTTTGGAAATTTTGGATCTTCAAACCCTGGAGGCTGACTAACATATACCTCTTCGTTTATAAAGCCATTAAGAAAAGAACTTTTAACATCCATTTGATATAGTTTAAAGTTCATATAGCTAGCATATGCACACAATATACGTATAGCCTCTAACCTAGCAACAGGAACAAAGGTCTCACCATAGTCAATGCCCTCTTGCTGACTATAGCCTTGGGCTACAAGTCGGGCTTTGTTTCTGACTACGTTGCCTTGCTCATCTAGTTTATTTCTAAAGACCCACTTAGTTCCTATGGTCTTTTGATTCCTAGGTTTTAGTACTAAATCCCATACCTCATTTCTTTTGAATTGATCAAGCTCTTCTTGCATAGCATTGATCCATTGCTCGTCATGCTCAACTTCGGTGAAATTCTTTGGCTCAAGGACTGAGACGAATGCAACATTGCTGAGATATTTTCTAAGCTGATCTCTTGTCATCAACTTGTTGTCAGCAGCATCAAGAATGGATTTCTCAGAATGTCCTCTTGGAATTTTGATTTCCTTGGGCAATGTTGAGTTGTTTGGAATATGTGCTTCTACAATATCTGCAGGAGTAGATTGGTCAGCAAAGGTAATTTCAGGTTCGTGTTTACCTTTGGTCAGCCCTTGCATTGATGACTCAGAGGCTCCATTTTGATCAGCGGAAGCTGAGCTTGGTTCATCTTCGGCAGACTGAGTTGTCTTTCCTGCGGGGTCAGTTTCATCGAATTCTATATGGACAAACTCTTCTACAACTTAAGTTCATTTATTATACACCCTATATGCTTTACTATTAGTTGAGTACCCTAAAAAGATCGCTTCGTCAGCTTTAGCATCAAATTTTGCAAGGTTATCTTTTGTATTGAGTATAAAACATTTACACCCAAAAGCACGAAAGTAGCCAATGTTGGGCTTTCGTCCTTTCCAAAGTTCATAAGAGGTTTTCTTAAGTATGGGTCTAACTAGAGCCCTATTCAGTATGTAACATGCCGTGTGGACAGCTTCACCCTAGAAATACTTTGGAAGCTTATTTTCGCTCAACATTGTTCTAGCAATTTCGACAATTGTTCTGTTCTTCCTTTCAACAACCCCATTTTGTTGAGGTGTTCTAAGAGCAGAGAAATTGTGGTCAATACCACTAGCTTCACAGAATTTGTCAAACTGTTGGTTTTTGAATTCTCCACCATTGTCACTTCTAATATGAGCTACTTTTAGGTCTTTGTCATTTTCAAGCTTTTTAATCAATGTGGTGAACATCTCAAATGTTTCATCCTTGCTACTCAGCAAGATGATCCAAGTATACCGAGAGAAATCATCTACAATGACTAAGGAGAATTTCTTGCCGCCCAAGCTGAGTGGCTGGACAGGTCCGAAAAGGTCCAAATGTAGTAATTCCAATGGTCTTTTGGTTGAGACAATGTTTTTACTTTGAAAAGATTTTTTCGTTTGTTTACCTTGCTGACAAGCATTACATAATTGATCTTTTTCAAATTTTAGTTTGGGCAATCCCTCAACTAATTGCTTTCTAGCTAATTTGACAAGGAGGTCCATGCTTACATGACCAAGTCTCCTATGCCATAGCCAGGAGTTATCTTCTTTAGATACTAATATATTTTTGGAAAACTGTCTTTCTAAACTCAACATATATACATTGTCAACACGAGGGGCAGTTAAGATCAAATTATTTGTTTTTCCCTTGAGTATCCGACACTGAGTAGCATCAAATATAACCTGTCTACTGATAGGGGTCAAAAAACCCCTATCTTTGGGTACGATTTTAGGACGGTTTTTAGTGTTATTTCATGAATAAGCGAGCAATTCTCGCATTTATATGCCTTTGTGTGAGTTAGTTAGGAATTGGAAATGTTTTGTTAACTTTTCGTTGTTTAGGCTCGTTTTCTGATCATTTTAGGCAAATAAGGCCAAAATGGCATTATGTTATAATTTCGTTATCTTTTATAGCTAATTGATCCTCCAAAAGTCGCACCAAACAGAGCGTTTGCTCAAAATGAGCGATTGGCGGGTCAATTTAGCCTCAAGACTAATGTTATTTGGAGTTTTCGTGCATGCGCAGGGATAAATTCGGGCGAAAGTTACATCGTGGGACATCAAGCAACCGTGCGGAAGCGTGCAGGGCAAAACAACTCGTCGGACTGGCCTTTTTAGGCCAGCTCGCCGAGCAGGCCTCCAGGGGCCTACTCGGGCGAGCTGGCCATGCCAGCTCGCAGGGGCCTGCTCGCCGAGTAGCGCGCCCTGCTCGACGAGCTGACCTACGGGAATTGGTCAAAATTAGCAGTTTTGACCCCACGACTCCACGACCGGTCCCACGACTTCCCACCTGCATAAGGACACGAAATAGGTCAAAAAGAGGGCCTGAGCTACATCTATAAATAGAACTTTTCCATTGTAAATTAGATATCTTTTATCTTTGTAATTTTCTTAGCTTTCACCTTGAGAAATCCTCTCCACCTCCTCCATATCCTTCAAACCTCCATTGAAGACACATCCGAAGCTCCGCTCACCGAGGATTGCTCAAGCTCCATCCTTAAGTCCTAGGAAGACGCCTGCATTGGTAGACAGGTTCCCTGAAAGGGATTTTTCTTCTTTTATATTCTGTCTAGCCTCTGATCCATGTTATGAATCCTAGGCTCATTGTATCTTCGTGACAATACTTTTCATCTTTGATATATATTATAGTTTTGTTTCTTCAATTGTTTTATTGCTTTAATCTTTGTCTTACGCTTTGTCTGATTGGCTTAACTCATTCGATAATCCCAAAATTAAGTTGGCACATATTGCGAGCTGAATCTGACCTAGTCAGTGCCTATAGGATTGACGACCCTATAGAAGATTAAGCCCAAATTGCTGAGCCTTAGAGCTAGTTTCGGCCTTACAAGGGAATCACGAACTAGGGACCTCAAGAGGATAGGTAGGGTTAATCGCCTCGGACACAAGTGACTTAGATTAGGTTTTAATTTCGTTGTCTAAACAATCTATTTTCATTATCATCGTATCCCTTCATGTTCCTTCGGATAATTGCATTGGTAAAAGATCACTTAGGAGTAGTTTAACTTAATTAGGCGTAGAATAACTTAGTTAGAATTAGATAACTTAGCTAGGAGTAGTATAATTCAACCTAGGAGTAGATTAACTTAGACAAAACAAACTCAAAACCCCCAAAGCCTAAATAACACCTGAGACCAAGTAGCTCGATACTTGCAGAAATAAATCATGTGGACGATACCTGGACTTTCCAGAATTTTATTACTTGATAACGACGGGGTACACTTATCCCTTAGTGAGTCTTCTTAACCGAAGGCGCATCAAGTTTTTGGCACCGTTGCCGGGGATTTATTTCTTCTGCAATATCGAACCAAAGGTCGATTTGTTAGTTTAGGCATTCCTTTGTGAATATCTTTATGAATATCATCTATATTTGTTTATAATCATTTATACTTGTTTATATTCATACTTTCATATACAAATACTTGTTGATATATTATTACTTCATTTCTGTAACATTACACTTTTTGTACTTATAAAATCGTTCTTCCAGCAATTATGGACAACAGAGCTCCAAAACCGTCCATGAACGATCTCAACACAAAAATGGATTTCCTTGTGGCTTCACTCAGCCGTGATAGCCAAACAAGGACACCGTTTTGAGCAAGATGTGGCCAGAATCACCCCGGTGAGTTATGCCACGCCAACTACTATGTACCTAGAGGTGAGAATGTAAGTTATTTGGGTAATCGTCAAAGGTATAACTCTGAACCCCCAACTTACGACTTTTATGATCAGGAGCACACACGATATCCATCGGCGCCATACGTGGCACCCATGGATACCCTTCTGTTGGTCCCTTATAATGTTACAAGTATAGTTCCAAGGGGGGGTTCGGAACTATTTAAACTTTTTAAAACTTAGGGCAGACTTCTTTTCTTAAGAGAAAAGGTTTTAACAGCGGCGCTGAGTAAACAGTAAGATACTGGCTTAGTCAACTGGTGACTAGGTCAGTTTCTTGACTTGAGTTAGGAGATAACACTTAGAGTCTATTCCTGAGCTCAGATGTTTGATGCGCACAACTCAGCTTGACCTCTTTCCTTGGTCAGTTTTTGGTTATTTAAGCAAGCAATATATATAAGGAGTTTAAGGTAAGAAATACGTTACTCAGCAGATTTATCCAGGTTCGGCTTCTTAGCCTACGTCTTGTCCCCGGAACACGTTCCGAGCTTTCGAATCCTCTACTGAGCTCTTTAAAGGTAGAGCCTCAAACCTTTTACAATCTTAGCAACTGAGTATAACAAGAGTACCTTCCTCTATACCTCTACTCAATCCTAATCTCTCGCTGAGTACTATAACCGAGTACTCAGCCTCTCCTTTCTAATCTCTAGAAATGATAAGTGTTTGTCCTAAACAATGATTGCTAAGACACCTTAGATGATTGAATAATCACTCTAGACTTTTACATAAAAGATATGAAATATAGTGTAAGATTGCTTTGCTTTTTGCTTGCAGAACTTGCGTAGAAATTTGGTCAGCGTAATGGCTTGATCAAGTCTTGTGTTGAATGAAGCTTCTGATGGCACTATTTATAGAGACGTCTTGAGGCATCGGTCATTTCGAATTTTGAAATAACCGTTGGAGGGAAACGGCTTCCTGTCGTTGTCATCCTGACTTGCTCAGAGCTCTCGGCCAATCAGATTTGAGTATCTTCTGTCCTCGGTCAGCTTTTGGTTAGCTCGGCAGAGTGTCTCTCCATTTATGGTAATGTCAACTAGACAGCATACTATGTCGTCTGAACTTTACCCAAAGTGGAAACACTTTGTGTGGAAGTTTTCCTTAGCCAGCTGCTGTCTTGTACGCTTTGTCGAATCAACTCAGCAGCTTCGTTCCGAAGTTGTTCCCTGAAGGTCTTCTAGATCCTTCTTCCGCTGAGTTGCGTTTTGTCCACAACGACAACGTTTTGACATTCACGGGCCGAGTTGTCTTGAATAGTTTGACTTGGGCTTTGACTCTTGTATTGAGCTTGGGCCTTTTAATCCTTATGTCTTATAAGCAATTTTTAACTCAACATTGAACAAACACATTAGTAGAATAAATCAAAGCATTTAAACTTAGTGTGTTTAGAATATGTTTTTAATTATACTTAAACAATTTTGTCAAATCAAAATTATGTGGAAAGGTGTTTCAACAAACTCCCCCATTTTGATGTTGGCAAAACTATTCAGCGAGGAACTCAGTATTGAGCTCCCCCATGATAGTTGACCTAATATAACTTAGCAAACTCCCCGTAAGGGTTGAGCTACTGACTTAGTTTTACTCTAAACAATTGAAGGTTTAATTGAGTAAGTCTAAGGTCCGTTTTCAGATATAGGTCAGCTCATGGAACATATTCTATTTTACTCAGTGTTAAGCGGAAGTTATAGCATTCAGAGAGCGCTGAGTAATTTGTTGTTCAATGAGTTTTATAAGACAATATTATATAAGCATGTAAGTCAATGTCAAACAGGTTATCAGCATTGGGTTCAATTATTAAACATTATAAGAATTAAACATAGCTGATTCAATTGAAGATACATAATGACATAATACACAGCATCGTATAAAAACAATTCATAACTCATGGTTTGAATAGAAGATGCAAGTATTGACATTTAATATAGGTAGTCAGCGTTTACAAACAAAAGTTCAAGATAGGCATAGACATAGAGACTACATACTTAGCATATACTTACTGAGCTAGCCTATATCTATTTCTTTCTCTTCTGTTTGGACTGACTAGACTCATGCTGTGTTCTCGCTTGTTCTTTCTCCCCCGTTTTGTCAGCATCGGGAGGAGGAATCCGAAAGGCGTCGGTTAAGACGGCTCTGGTCAGTTCTGTGGACAGCACTTTAAGTCTATCGGTGCTTTCATTGACACCATCAAAAATAGCCACTCCATTATCTGAGACCTCGGTAGGTATTTTAAGCTCAGCAGTGCTGATCATGCTGATTGTGAAGGCTGAAGATTTGCCTATCCATATAAGTGCATCGGTCAGACCAGCAATGACTTGATGGAATGTTTTGAGTAAGTAGGTGTCATAGTATTGACGCTGAACATTGTTGTGACGTATGTGGTTGAAGGTTTGTCTGGTGATAGACATCATTTCATTTTACTTCATAGCGTCAGTATCCATCTCTTGCTTGTTCAGATTCAGCAGTCGAACGGCCTCACCAATTTGCTCCACTGAGCACTGAGAATAGGAGACCATTTGCTCGTTGGTTTTGATTTGCTCGGTGTGAAGCTGAGCAAAGAGCATTTTAACTTCATCAAAAGTAGCATAGTGTGTGTTCGCAGCTGACAAAGTCTGAACTTGTTCGTGAAGAGCATTGAGATGTTGAACTGTTGTCAGCTGGATCTCAGCCAGCTTTGCAATGAAATCCTGCGTAGCTTGCTGTGCTTGAAAGGTAATGATGACATTCAGCAAATCCTTGAATCCCTTAACTTCGTTGAGAAGCTGAGTGACTTGGGAAAGCTGAGTTGTCTCAATAGTGGAAGACCCAGCAGCAGGAGGAGTAGTTTGTTGAAGGTCGTTGATCAATGCTTGCACTGAGTCGATTATTCTTTTGCCAGACTCTGTGGCATTTAAGTAGGTTCGAGAGCCTTCATTAAGTTGTCCAGTGACATCAGTATGACCTGTTGGAAGAGGAGTCAAGGGAATGACGTGGTCAGTGACTAGAAGTGTGGTTCCAATCTGCACTTGAGGTTCTGGTAGAACTGATTGATCGGCAGATATGTTGAGTGGAGAAGAGGTAATTCTTATGCTGTCAGTGCTGACTTGAGCAGGAATGTCCTGAGTCAGTGGAATGCTTGTGGTAACAGCATTGACAGGAATCGGCTCAAATTGACTTGTTGAGCTTGCGGAAGCATTCAATTCGGCGTGTTCCTTTGGTGAAGAAACAGAGGCTTGCTTTTCAATGGAAGCCGATGTAGTAGAAGTTGGTTGTCTTTTGAAAAATTTCAGCTTGAGTTTAGAAGGGTCTTGGGTTGGCTTCTGAATAACAAAGTCAGAAAGGGTTGGTGGTTGAACAGGAATGTCACTAACTGTCTTCTGACTTGCCTTAACCAATCTTCTTCTGTGAGGAGGAGGAGGGTCAGCTTGAATAGACTCTCCTGAGTGAGATGGAGAAGTTTCTTCTTGATCAGCTTCTTGATCAGCATTAAGCTGGTCAGCTTGTTCTTGTACCTGATCAACATTGTGTTGGTCATGTTCTTGTTCTTATCCAGCAGCCAACTTAGTATTGGCTTGCTCAGCTTCAACCTCACTGGTTGTTTCCTCATTGTCCTCAGCGTCATCCTAACCGCTGGCCTCTTCTTCTTCTTCATCATCTTCTGAACTGTCACCATCTAGCTCTTCCTCAACTTGTGCAATGAACTGATCGTCCAAATGCACTTCATCTTCTTGATGCTCAGCTATAGTTCCTAGACACTGTGTGTAGTGAGAGTCACCAGGAACAATGACGTCAGTAGGGATAGCATCAATGGGAGTCAGTGAATAAGACTTCTGCTTCTTTTGAGGCTGCACATCAGCATCTTGTCTTTCCTCAATTTCAGGCTCATCTTGCCTGCTCCTTTTCTCAGCTGACTTAGGTCTCTCCTGACCTGGTTCAGCAACTGACTTAGGCTTCTTTGCCTTAGGCTCAGCTTTCTTTGAAGTTGTTTCAACAGCTTTCCTCTTGCGGGCAGCTGGAGCCTTAGTTCTTCTCCCTTTCTTTGGGACAGCTGTTTCCTCAGCTTGTTGTTCACCAGCAGCAGCAGTTTTTCCTTTCTTCAGAGGCTGATTGAACTTCAAAGCCCTCAGCGAAGCTGCTGTGATTTCAGATCCTCTTGCTTTAACTTCATCAGCCATGTCTATTTGATGATCAATGAGGATCCTGGTGATGAGCGAGCCCAGCCTGAGAGTTCCAGTGCTCCTCAGGAACCCAGCAATGAGGAATACTGGCATGTTGATCGGCTTATATGTCAGCATATGCCATATGAAGCATTGCTCAAAGTTCGTTGCTGAGGTTGTGCAATTGATCTTTGGATAAATGAAGTAGGACAACAGATAGTGAGCCATCTTTTGATGCTGACCAATAGAGGAACTGGAGACTTCTCCTGAGTGGCCTTCAGGTTTACAGAAGGTGACATCGTACCCAGTACCTTCATGATCTCCAGATCTTCTCAGCTTTGCTCCTTCATTTTTCAACTTCAGCAAATTCGCCAAATAGGCGGGATTGATGAAAATCGTTTTCCCCTTTACTGCTGTTGCCAGATAGTCCTGGTTATCATCAGCGACTTGGAGGTTCTTGTAGAATTCCCTTACTAGGTCAGGATAGGTGTGATCTCTAATAGAGAATAGCTCGGTCCATCCATTTTGCGATATCCATTCGCAGAAGGGTTGCTCGGAAGTCACGAAGGACTCAGAAACCCATCGTGAGAAGTCCACTTTCCATTCGCTAATGTTGCCCAAAACCTTGGTATAGGTTCTGGTCTTGGTCGGTTTTCCTTTGGAGGAGGCAGCATTCCCAGTTTTTCATTTACTCGGCGTAGTGACCTTGGTAGTTTCAGGCACAGAAGTTTGCCTGAAGGGTTCATCGGAGCTAGTCTTAGGGTGACCGGCACCGGAGATGTTGATGGAAACTTTAGTCATAGTTTCAGAACAAGTTTGGGAAGCTTTGAGAGTTTTTAGAGAGAAAGCTTTGCTTTAGAATTTGATAGGTGTAAAGAAAATAAAGAATGGGGATTTACCCATTATTTATAGCGGTGAAGAGTGGATCTCATCGAATCCATGTGTCAGTTTTGCCTTGGGATTGTCAATCGACAAAAATCCTGGCTTTTATGACACATTCGGCGCATACGTCATCCTAGGTGGCTATACGCGTGCTTTTGCATTTAATGCAACGGATCTAACACTCAGCGTTTAGAATACTAAGCGTTTTGGATTCTGAGTGGTCAGTAGTATATGAAAGGATGATTTCTCAGATTAAGATAACTACTCGGTGTGCATATTGACTCATTATTGATGTGTATTTTGTGTTAAGTACTCAGCCTAACAATCACTCAGCATGCATTTTCATAAATCATTCAGCATAGTAATTCACTCAGCATAAGTTTACATTTTATAACAGGAATTTACTGAAGAGGATTAAACATACCAATGGCTTCTCTCAGTATGCTGAACTGTTCACGAGCCAGTGGCTTTGTGAAGATATCTGCAAGCTGCTCATCCGTTGGGACGTAGGTCAGCTTTATCTCACCTTTGAGTACATGGTCTCTAATGAAGTGATGTCTTATGCTGACATGCTTCATTCTGCTGTGTTGAATTGGGTTCTTTGATAAATCAATTGCACTTTTGTTGTCGCATTTGACCTCAATTCTCTTTGTTTGAACACCATAGTCTTCAAGCTGTTGCTTAATCCATAGGACTTGAGCAACACAATGACCAGTAGCAATGTACTCAGCTTCAGTGGTAGACAGGGCTACTGACGCCTGCTTCTTGCTGAACCAAGATACAAGACAGCTTCCTAAGAAATGACATCCTCCAGAGGTGCTTTTTCGTTCTAGCTTGTCTCGACCATAGTCAGCATCAGTGTATCCAACGAGTGTAAAGTCATGTGTGTTGGGATACCATAAACCTGCATTCACTGAGCTTTGCAAGTATCTAAGGATTCTTTTTACAGCTATGTAATGAGATTCCTTAGGGTTAGATTGATATCTAGCACAGTAGCATACTGAGAACTGAATGTCCGGTCTACTGGCTGTTAAGTAAAGTAGAGAGCCTATCATACCTCGATACAATTTGCTGTCTACTGACTTACCATTTTCATCAGCACAGAGGACAGTGTCAGTGCCCATAGGAGTGGATATTGGCTTGCAATTTTCCAAGTCATATTTCTTTAATATCTCCTTGGCATATTTAGCTTGACTGATGAAGATGCCATTCTTTCCTTGTTTTATTTGAAGTCCGAGGAAGAAGTTGAGTTCTCCCATCATCGACATTTCAAACTCAGTCTGCATTTGTTTGCTAAATTCCTTGCACATTGATTCGTTAGTTGCACCAAATATTATATCATCAACATAAATTTGAGCCAGCAGGGTATCTTTACCCTTTCTCTTAATGAATAAGGTTGTATCAGCTTTGCCCCTGACATAATTTCTAGTCAGCAGGAAACTGGTCAGCCTCTCATACCAAGCACGTGGTGCTTGCTTGAGACCATATAGAGCCTTTTTGAGCTTATAAACGTGGTTTGGGAATTTAGGATCCTCAAACCCTGGAGGTTGATTAACATAAACTTCCTCTTTTATAACTCCATTAAGAAATGCACTCTTAACATCCATTTGGAATAATTTAAAGTTCATGTAAGATGCATATGCACATAACATCCTAATAGCTTCTAGCCTTGCCACTGGGGCAAAGGTCTCACCATAGTCAATACCTTCTTGCTGACTGTAGCCCTGAGCTACAAGTCTTGCTTTGTTCCTGACTACATTTCCTTGCTCATCCAGTTTGTTGCGGAAGACCCATCTTGTTCCAATGGTCTTCTGACTCCTTGGATGTGGCACTAGCTCCCATACATCGTTTCTTCTGAATTGGTCAAGTTCCTCTTGCATTGCGCTCATCCAGAATTCATCTTCCTCAGAATCAGCGAAGTTCTTAGGTTCCTGAACTGAGACGAAGGCTACATTGCTGAGGTACCTTCTGAGTTGATTCCTCGTCATCAGGGTATTCCCAGCAGAATCAAGGATTGCACTCTCTGAGTGCCCTCTTGGAATCCTTATCTCTTTAGGTAGATTGATGTCTTGTGCTGTCTGTGTTTCAACGATCTCTACAGAAGTAGACTGGTCAGTGAAAGTAATCTTAGGTTCACTCTTACTCTTGGTCAGCCTTTTAGTGAATGACTCAGCAGCTGGTTCTTGGTCAGCGGTTACTGAGTGTGGATCATCCTCGGTCAGTGGCTGGTATCTACCTGCAGGGTTAGTCTCGTCGAACTCAACATGTACTGACTCTTCTAAAACTTGAGTTCGTTTATTGAAAACTCTGTATGCTTTGCTGTTTGTTGAGTAGCCTAAAAAGATAGCCTCATCAGCTTTTGAGTGAAACTTTGCTAAGCTATCTTTGGTATTCAAAATAAAACATTTACAGCCAAAGGCACGAAAGTATCCAATGTTGGGCTTTCGTCCTTTCCAAAGTTCATAGGGGGTTTTCTTTAATATAGGTCTAACTAGAGCCCTATTAAGAATATAGCATGCTGTGTTAACAACCTCTCCCCAAAAATACTTTGGAAGCCTATGCTCATCCAGCATTGTACTGGCTATTTCAACCAGAGTTCTGTTATTCCTTTCAACAACCCCATTTTGTTGAGGTGTTCTAGGAGCAGAAAAATTGTGGTCAATGCCGCTGGCTTCACAGAATTCAACAAACTTTTGGTTTTTGAATTCTCCACCATTATCACTTCGGATGTGAGCCAATTTTAGGTCTTTATCATTTTCAATTTTTCTAACCAAATTTGAAAATGTCTCAAAGGTCTCATCCTTGCTACTCAGCAAGATGACCCAAGTGTACCGAGAGAAGTCATCTATAATGACCAAGGAAAATCTTCTTCCACCCAGACTCAGCGGCTGGACTGGACCGAAGAGATCCAAGTGTAGTAATTCTAACGGACGCTTAGTTGAGACAATATTTTTGCTATGAAAAGATTGTTTGGTTTGTTTTCCAGCTTGGCAAGCGTGGAATAATTGATCTTTTTCAAATTTAAGTTCAGGCAGTCCCTCAACCAATTGCTTTCTTGCTAATTTGGCCAGGAGGTCCATGCTTACATGACCAAGTCTCCTGTGCCATAGACAGGAATTTTCTTCCTTTGATACTAACTATACAGTTTTTGAAAACTTTTTCTCTAAGTCTAGTATAAAGACATTATCTATGCGAGGGGCAGTTAAAATTAACTCATTTGATTTACCCTCATATATTTTACATCCAGTAGTATCAAATATAACTTTTCTCCCATTATCACATAGCTGAGCTACGCTGAGTAAGTTATATTTGAGTCCGCTGACTAGGGAGACTGACTCAATAGTAGGATTACCTCTGATGGTTCCTGACCCTACTATCTTACCCTTTTTGTTGTCTCCAAAACTTACGCTTCCTCCTCGTTTACGCTCAAATGTGATGAACTGAGTTTCATCACCAGTCATGTGCCTCGAGCATCCGCTGTCAATATACCATATCTTTGACTTCTCAGCACACCTCAGGCTTACCTGCATTGTAACTAGTTACTTTTAGGTACCCAATTCTTTTTGGGTCCTTGCTTGTTAGGGTCAACAGGTAAAGCATCATATTTTATTTTATGGCGGCATACATTGACAGTATGACCATTCTTTCCACAGAAGTCACAGCTAACCTTCTGTTTAGGTTGTCTCACTGACTGGTCAGCACCCCAGTGCTGAGCATGCCAGCACACCTTTGTGGTGTGACCTTTCTTCCCACAGAAGTCACACTAGACATTCCGCTGGGGATTCCATCTCTGCTGAGTACCTTGGTACTGAGTTCTCAGAGGAATGTTTCTTTTATTTGGAACCTTTAATTGGTTCTGGATAGTTGTGACGTCCTTTCTCAGTTTCTTTGAAACTGATTGGACTTTAGAGACAGACTTATGTATGATCTTCATGTTATCATGCAAAGTTGAGTTGTCCTGAAGAAGGTATCTGAGGTCACTCAGCTTGACCTCTTCAACCTCATCACAGCGCCTGTTGAGTGCTCTAATTTTCTTATTACACTTTTTGACAAGTGTATAGAGATCACTCAGGGCATTACCCATTTCGTTTCTGAGCTGGGAAAGTGGTATTACCTCATTTGATTGCTCCTCATCGTCAGATGCAACGGAGGGGTCAGTATGCTCAGAGACGCATGGCTCAGCAAGTTTGTCAGCCATGAAGCATATCTTCGCTGACTCGGTGGCCTCAGCTTCTGTTGATGAAGACTCATCACTGTCGCTCCATGTAGCCACCATTGCCTTTTTGTCGTTCTTCTTATCTTTCCTCAGCGTGGGGCAGCTTGACTTTATGTGGCCAGTTTGATGACATTCAAAGCATGTAATAGGCTTTGAGTTGTCTTTCTTGTATTTGCTGTCGCTGGAGTCAGCTTTATACTTATCAAACTTTCTGTAAGGCTTCTTAGAATATTTGTCATTTTTCCTGAACAGCCTTTTCATCTTCCTTGTGAACATAGCCATCTCTTCATCATCTGTTGAGCTCCCATCAGTGGAGTCAGCTTTCATGACAAGAGATTTCTGCTTCTTGTCTTCAGACTTTTCCTTCACCTCGAAGTTTTTCATTGATATCTCATGGGTCAGCAACGAGCCGATGAGTTCGTCATATTTGTAGGTGGTTAAGTCTTGAGCTTCCTCAACAGCGGTCTTCTTTGCTTGCCAGTCTTTAGGAAGACTCCTGAGTATTTTTTGACTTGTTCTTCCTCAGTGAAGATCTTCCCAAGTCTCTTGAGCTCATTTATGATGTTGGTAAATCTTGCATTCATGTCAGATATGCCCTCATCATTGTTCATCTCGAACAGCTCGTACAATCTCATCTGCTGGTTCACCTTGGACTCCTTTACTTTGTTGGTTCCTTCGTAGGTGACCTCCAGCTTTTTCCAGATCTCTTGCGCCGACTCACAACCTGAAATTTTATTATATTCTGCAGCATCGAGCGCACAGTGAAGCATATTAATAGCCGAAGCGTGATTTTGAAGCTTCTTGAGATCATCCTCTGTCCATTTGGCCTCAGCTTTTACAACTGTATGGCCAGCCACAACTTCGACAGGTACAAATGGGCCTTGCACTATAGATAGCCAGGCACTCATATTTGTAACTTGAATGAAATTTTTCATCCTATTCTTCTAGAAGGTATAGTTAGACCCAAAGAATAGGGGAGGCCGAGTGATGGACAGCCCCTCAGGCAATATCTGAGTTGTTTGGTTTCCTGGGAGAAACCGAGTACTGTTTTCGCCCATAGTGGGGATCATCTCAAGGTTGTTAAACCTTTTACAGTGAGCTTTTAGGCTCTGATGCCACTTGTTGGTCCCTTATAATGTTACAAGTATAGTTCCAAGGGGGGGGTTAGGAACTATTTAAACTTTTTAAAACTTAGGGCAGACTTCTTTTCTTAAGAGAAAAGGTTTTAACAGCGGCGCTAAGTAAACAGCAAGATACTTGCTTAGTCAACTGGTGACTAGGTCAATTTCTTGACTTGAGTCAGGAGATAGCACTTAGAGTCTATCCCTAAGCTCAGATGTTTGATGCGCACAACTCAGCTTGACCTATTTACTTGGTCAGTTTTTGGTTATTTAAGCAAGCAATATATATAAGGAGTTTAAGGTAAGAAATATGTTACTCAGCAGATTTATCCAGGTTCGGCTTCTTAGCCTACGTCATGTCCTCGGAACACGTTCCGAGCTTTCGAATCCTCTACTGAGCTCTTTAAAGGTAGAGCCTCAAACCTTTTACAATCTTAGCAACTGAGTATAACAAGAGTACCTTCCTCTATACCTCTACTCAATCCTAATCTCTCGCTGAGTACTATAACCGAGTACTCAGCCTCTCCTTTCTAATCTCTAGAAATGATAAGTGTTTGTCCTAAACAATGATTGCTGAGACACATTATATGATTGAATAATCACTCTAGACTTTTACACAAAAGATATGAAATATAGTGTAAGATTGCTTTGCTTTTTGCTTGCAGAACTTGCGTAGAAATTTGGTCAGCGTAATGGCTTGATCAAGTTCTGTGTTGAATGAAGCTTCTGATGGCACTATTTATAGAGACGTCTCGAGGCATCGGTCATTTTGAATTTCGAAATAACCGTTGGAGGGAAACGGCTTCCTGTCATTGTCATCCTGACTTGCTCAGAGCTCTCGGCCAATCAGATTTGAGTATCTTCTGTCCTCGGTCAGCTTTTGGTTAGCTCGGCAGAGTGTCTCTCCATTTATGGTAATGTCAACTAGACAGCATACTGTGTCGTCTGAACTTTACCCAAAGTGGAAACACTTTGTGTGGAAGTTTTCCTTAGCCAGCTGCTGTCTTGTACGCTTTGTCGAATCAACTCAGCAGCTTCGTTCCGAAGTTGTTCCCTGAAGGTCTTCTAGATCCTTCTTCCGCTGAGTTGCGTTTTGTCCACAACGACAACGTTTTGACATTCACGGGCCGAGTTGTCTTGAACAGTTTGACTTGGGCTTTGACTCTTGTATTGAGCTTGGGCCTTTTAATCCTTATGTCTTATAAGCAATTTTTAACTCAACATTGAACAAACACATTAGTAGAATAAATCAAAGCATTTAAACTTAGTGTGTTTAGAATATGTTTTTAATTATACTTAAACAATTTTGTCAAATCAAAATTATGTGGAAAGGTGTTTCAACACCTTCCATACCCCCCTTCTAATTCTGATTTTTATGACAGGCAAACAGAGCGTTCAGAAGGAATAATGACCCTCTTAAGAGAGATATCCGTCCGACTAGCAGCCAACGAGGAGGCATGTAGGACCCTGAGCAACCAACTCGCCGAAATCAGACAAGAAGAAAGGGAATGCCAAGAGGCTTTCCTCTCACGAGAGGAAACGGTTCAGGCCATCGCCCTAAGGAGTGGCATGGAAGTGGACACACTTGTAACACCTCAATCACAAACACAACCATCACCACAGGTAAGTAGGGAACCGGAAGTGGTAAGCAACCCCGGTCCCGTGTCTGAAACTCCAGCCCCTGGAGTAGTTGTAGAAAAAGTAGTTAGGCCTTATGCACCAAAACTGCCATTCCCTCAGAAACAGAAAAAGGCCAACTTAGATAAAAAAAATTGCTCGGTTTTCAGAAATCCTTAGTAGATTAGAAATCAATATTCCATTAATGGAGGCACTAGAGGAAATGCCAAACTATGCAAAATTTCTTAAAGACATGTTGTCGAAAAAGAAAAAGTTTGGGGAAAATGAGATAGTGGCTTTAACAGAACAATGCTCGGGCATAATCACTCATAAATTACCCCCCAAGCTTAAAGATTAAGGGAGCTTCACCATCCCGTGTAGGATAGGCAACATGCATATAGATAGGGCATTATGTGATTTAGGAGCAAGTATTAATCTTATGCCTTTATCAATTTTCAGGAAATTGGGACTCGGAGAGCCTAAACCAACAAACTTGACACTGCAACTAGCGGACAGGTCAATCGCACGGCCTAGAGGCATAGTTGAAGATGTATTGGTGAAGGTGGACAAACTGATCTTCCCGGTCGATTTTGTGGTCCTCGACATGGAAGAAGATGACTCTGTCCCCATTCTTCTCGGGAGACCGTTCCTTGCAACCGGTAGGACATTGATAGACGTCCATGGAGGTAAATTGGTCCTAAGGGTGCAGGACGAAGAGGTAACATTTAACGTTTACGAGTCTATGAAATTTCCTCAAGAGCGTTCCAAAAGCTGTAATTTTGTAGATGCACTAATAGACGAATGTATTGAGGAAGTTGACCTTAGCATAAGAAATGCCTCTTTAGAACTCGGTCTAGGTGGCGAGGAATGTGAAAACTCGAATGAACCATTTGAAGACCTCCCACCTGAAAAATGTTATTGGGTCAAGGGTCGAAAAGAGGACCTTGATCGTGAGATCAAACCTAAACCCAAAACCTCACTAGAGGAGCCTCCAGAATTGGAGCTTAAGCCCTTGCCCAACAATCTGAAATATGTTTTTCTTCAACCTCCCACAGATTTACTCGTTATTATTTCTTCTTTGTTGACAGTTGAACGGGAAGAAAGATTGGTAGAGGTGCTGAAGCAACATAAAGGGGCCTTTGGATGGTCAATCCACGACATCAAAGGCATCGACCCCAAAATCTGCACGCATAGGATTTTCCTTGAGGAAGAGATTAAGCCATCTACCCAACCTCAACGATGGCTCAACCCTAACATGAAAGAGGTGGTAAAAGCCGAGGTTATAAAACTCCTCGACGCAGGTATCATCTTTCCAATTTCTGACAGCTAATGGGTAAGCTCGGTTCAATGCGTGCCCAAAAAGGGGGGAACAACGGTAATGGAAAATGAAAAAGGGGAATTAATCCCAACTAGAAAGGTTACGGGTTGGCGTGTATGTATAGATTATAGGAAATTGAACGAGGCCACCCGTAAAGACCACTTTCCCTTACCATTTATTGATCAAATGTTGGAACGATTGGCAGGGCACGAATTTTTCTGTACTTTAGATGGGCTATCCGGTTATATGCAAATTCCTGTGGACCCTTTGGACCAAGAGAAAACCACATTCACTTGTCCCTACGGAACTTTCACATATAGGCAGATGCCTTTCGGATTATGTAATGCCCCTGCCACATTCCAACGTTGTATGATGGCTATGTTTTCTGATATGGTCGAAGAGTTCCTAGAAATTTTCATGGATGATTTTAATGTTGTAGGACCTACTTTTGATCAATGTCTTGAAAACTTGGACCGAGTCTTAGAACGTTGTGAAGACAAGAACTTGGCACTCAATTGGGAAAAGTGCCAGTTTATGGTCCAAAACTGTATAGTGTTAGGACACAAGGTGTCGGGAAAGGGGATCGAGGTCAATCCGGCAAAAATTAAGGTGATTGAAAAACTGCCTCCTCCTACTAGTGTAAAATTGGTTAGGAGCTTTTTAGGACATGCGGGGTTTTATAGACGATTCATAAAGGATTTTTCAAAAATCACTAAACCCCTCACTCAATTATTACTGAAAGATGCTGATTTTAATTTCAACGAAGAATGTATGTTTGCATTTAAAATATTGAAAAAGAAATTAATCGAAGCACCTATTATGGTAAGCCCGGATTGGTCCCTTCCCTTTGAATTGATGTGCGATGCCAGCGATTTAGTTGTAGGAGCCTGTCTTGGGCAGAGGGTGGATAAACTCTTTCGCCCCATTTTCTATGCTAGCAAAACCTTGAATGATGCACAACAGAATTACTCAATAACTGAAAAGGAATTGCTAGCTGTAGTTTTTGCCTTTGATAAATTTAGATCTTATTTAGTGCTCTCTAAAGTGATTGTTTTTACTGACCATGCAGCCTTAAGATACTTGATGAGTAAGCAAGATGCAAAACCCAGGCTGATCCGTTGGATTTTACTACTCCAAGAGTTCGACATCGAAATCAGAGACAAGAAAGGAGTGGAAAATGTGATAGCGGATCACTTATCCAGGTTGGAGTCAGATCAGCAACCCATTAAACATGAGAAAATCAAGGAGGTATTTCCGGATGAAGCGTTATATTCGGTAAAAACTCTCCCCTGGTTTGCAGACATCGCGAACTACAAAGTCGATAACATTCTTCCCCTTGATTTAGATGCAAACAAAAGACGTAAGTTTCTGTTTGAAAGCAAACAATATTTCTGGGAGGAGCCTTATTTATTTCGATTCTGCACCGATGGCATGATTAGGAGATGTATACCTGAGGAAGAGGTAGAGTCAGTGATTAACATGTGTCACTCTAGGGAACCAGGTGGTCACTTTGGACTAGATAAGACAGTGGCAAAAATCCTCCAAAGCGGGTTTTGGTGGCCACAAATGCATAGTGATGTCAATAGTTATATTAAATATTGTGATGCATGCCAAAAAGTAGGAAATATCTCTAGGAGAAACGAAATGCTTCAGCAAGGCATACTCGTCTGTGAGCTATTTGATATTTGGGGCATAGACTTTATGGGACCCTTCCCTATGTCACACAACAACCAATACATTCTTGTCGCGGTTGATTATGTCTCCAAATGGGTAGAGGTCGAAGCCCTACCCACAAACGATGCTCGAGTAGTGATAAAATTCCTGAAAAAGAATATCTTTACTAGATTTGGCACCCCCCGGACTATCATTAGTGATGGGGGATGTTGAAACACCTTTCTACATAATTTTGATTTGACAAAATTGTTTAAGTGTAATTAAAAATATTCTAAACACACTAAGTTTAAATGCTTTGATTTATTCTACTAATGTGTTTGTTCAATGTTGAGTTAAATTGTTTATAAGACACAAAGATTAAAAGGCCCAAAGCCCAATATGGAAGTCAAAGCCCAAGTCAAACAGTTTAAGGCAACTCGGCCCGCGTATGTCAAAACGCTGTCGTTATGTACAAAACGCAGCTCAGCGGAAGAAGGATCTAGAAGACCTTCGAGGAACAACTTCGGGACGAAGCTGCTAAGTTGATTCGACAAAGAGTACAAGACAGCAGCTGGCTAAGAACAACTTTCAGACAAAGTGTTTCCACTTTGGGTAAAGATCAGAAGACACAGAATGTTGTCCAGTTGACCTTACCATAAATGGAGAGACATTCTGCCGAGCTGACCAAAAGCTGACCAAGGACAGAAGATACTCAAATCTAATTGGCCGAGAGCTCTGAGCAAGACAGGATGACAACGACAGGAAGCCGTTTCCCTCCAATGGTTATTTCAAAATTCGAAATGACCGACACCTCAGACGTCTCTATAAATAGAGCCCTTCAGTTGCTTCATTCTACACAGAACTTGATCAAGCCATTACGCTGACCAAATTTCTACGCAAAGTTCTGCAAGAAAAAGCAAAGCAATCTTACATTAAATTTCATATCTTTTGTGTAAAAGTCTAGAGTGATTATTCAATCATCTAAGGTGTCTTAGCAATCATTGTTTAGGACAAACACTTATCATTTCTAGAGATTAGAAAGGAGAGGCTGAGTACTCGGTTATAGTACTCAGCGAGAGATTAGGATTGAGTAGAGGTATAGAGGAAGGTACTCTTGTTATACTCAGTTGCTAAGATTGTAAAAGGTTTGATGCTCTACCGTTAAAGAGCTCAGTAGAGAATTCGAAATCTCGGAATGTGTTCCGGGGACAGGACGTAGGCTTGGAGGCCGAACCTGGATAAATCTGCTGAGTAACATATTTCTAACCTTTAACTCCTTTATATATTTATTGCTTGCTTAAACAAAAAAACTGACCAAGTAAAGAGGTCAAGCTGAGTTGTGCGCATTGAATATCTGAGCTCATGAATAGACTCTAAGTGCTATCTCCTGACTCAAGTAAAGAAACTGACCTAGTCACTAGTTGACTAAGCCAGTATCTTGCTATTCACTCAGCGCCGATGTCCAAACCTTTTTGTCACGAAAAAGAAGTCTGCCCTAGCTTAAAATTTTTAAATAGTTCCTAACCCCCCCTTGGAACTATACTTGTAACGTTATAAGGGACCAACAGGGGATCCCATTTTTGCAATAAACAGTTTGACATGTTGCTCTAGAAGTATGGCGTAGCCCATAGGGTTGCAACACCTTACCACCCTCAGACGAGTGGTCAGGTAGAAGTGTCAAATAGAGATCTAAAACGTATTCTTGAGAAAATAGTAGGGAATGCTAGAAAAGATTGGAGTCTTAAACTGGACGATGCTCTCTGGGCATACCGGACAGCATTCAAAACTCCCATAGGAATGTCCACCTACCGTTTAGTTTTCAGGAAATCTTGTCATTTGCCTGTTGAATTAGAGCACAAAGCTTATTGGGCACTGAAATTTCTAAACTTTGACCCTAAACTTTCAGGTGACCTACGGTTAACACAACTACATGAACTAGATGAGCTCTGGTATAACTCTTACGAGAATGCTAAGTTGTATAAAGAACGGACTAAGAGGGTGCATGATAAGAAAGTACAGCGGAAAACCTTCCATAAAGGCGACCAAGTACTACTTTATAACTCCCGATTGAGATTCTTCCCTGGCAAACTCAAGAGTAGATGGTATGGACCATTCTCAGTTCTTGACGCGCATCCCTCCGGTATGGTTGAGATTGTGGGAAAAGATGGAATCACCCAGAAAGTAAATGGACATCGACTCAAACTTTATCTCGGCAAAGACAATTCGGGTGTTCAAATTCTGCGTCTTCAGGACGATCAGTAAGTTGTCTTCTCCACCCTAACTTTTTGCACTTGTACTTTATGGTTTGTGATGCAATGTTGGAACTTATTGCACATTTTTATTGTGAGGAGGAGGGGTAGACAAACTTACAAAAATTGTATAATTTTCAAAAAATTTGTTGCGTCGTGTCTAGTTTAGTTTAGCGTTTTCGGGTTTTATTTATGTTTTCGCATGTTTAGGACCTAAAACCGTGAACCTCTTTCGAATCTAAACTTTGTTATTTGTCCTTGAGGGCTGAGAACCGAATCTAAGATTGCATGACAACTAGTTTAGGTGTAGGACACAATCCTTGTATCTGTAAAAGCATGAGCTAAAGTTTGCATTTAAACCCTACTTTTGAAGAAATGCTAAAATCATTACTTAGGTAGATAACTTAAGAATTGAAGGCATGTGATGTTAAACTTGAGTTTGGGGAGAACTAGTAAACACAAAATTGAAACCCAAAGAATTGTGAGTTGAATTTGAGCCTAAGAGCGAACATCAAAAAGCTCTTTTTCTTGACATTTTTGTGTGAATGCTTTGACTTGTGGAAAGATTACAGATTTTGCACCTAATACTGTGTTGAACCTACATGCAATGATTTGAGATGATAAACGATGAATCAGCCTCATTAGAATTAACCCTTTTCTTTACCTTATTTTCTCTTTTTCATCCACTCTAGGAAGCCCCTTTGAGCCTATATTTTTGTAGTTTGTAGATTTTTCTTTCGTCCTAACCCAATTTTTGCAAACCATCACTTGGTTTATTACTTAACCCGAGTTTTTGCAAAGCTCACATTGAGCCTTTGTTTTCTTCTAGCGCTTTATCTTTGTTTATGGCATCATAGTAGCAAGCCAAAAGGCTAAGAAGTGAATGAGCATCACTATCCAAAAAAAAAGAGCAAATGAAAAACAGAAAAAGAAAAGAAAAGAGACGAACAAAAGGGGAGAACTTCATTCCCCAGTTCTTAAAATCAAAACGTCTCAAGAAAAAAGAAAAAAAAGAGAATATATATATATAAATAAAAAGCTCAATCACTTCACAATTTGCTAAAGCCATTTTAAACTTTCTTTTTCTAGCGCTAGAACTCCTAACCCTTGTTGTACCTTTAACCCTCTAACCACATTACAACCCCAATTCGAGGCTGTTTCTGATATCATCGGAGTCATATAGCATAGTAGAGGAACTCGGATGAACGTGCAAAATCAACGTAATCCTAAGCAAGAACATAAGCCGAGAGTAAACACTTCAGCCACCAAAATTGTGTGAATTGAGTGAACTACCATGGTGAGGTGTTTTACTTAGCTATCCCCTTAAGCTCGTTTAATTGAACATGTGTCCTTTTCTTAAACATATGACCTGTGATAATTGAAATGCGGCGTTTGGATATCATGTCTCTACTTTGTATTTCCGAATGCATGTAATTACAGATGCTCGAAATTGTGTCAAGCACCTAGTCAAACCAGGAGGTTTTCTAGCTTGCTTGTGATTGCGGGTTTAGTTTTTTAGTTTACTTGGGGACAAGTAAAGTTTTAAGTGCGAGGAGGTTTGATAGGGGTCAAAAACCCCTATCTTTGGGTACGGTTTTAGGACGGTTTTTAGTGTTATTTCATGAATAAGTGAGCAATTCTCGCATTTATATGCCTTTGTGTGAGTTAGTTAGGAATTGGAAATGTTTTGTTAACTTTTCGTTGTTTAGGCTCGTTTTCTGATCATTTTAGGCAAATAAGGCCAAAATGGCATGTATGTTATAATTCCGTTATCTTTTATAGCTAATTGATCCGCCAAAAGTCGCACCAAACGGAGCGTTTGCTCAAAATGAGCGATTGGCGGGTCAATTTAGCCTCGAGACTAATGTTATTTGGAGTTTTCGTGCATGCGCAGGGATAAATTCGGGCGAAAGTTACATCGTGGGACATCGAGCAACCGTGCGGAAGCGTGCAGGGCAAAACAGCTCGTCGGACTGGCCTTTTTAGGCCTGCTCGGGCGAGCTGGCCATGCCAGCTCGCAGGCCTCCAGGGGCCAGCTCGCAGGCCTCCAGGGGCCTGCTCGGGCGAGCTGGCCATGCCAGCTCGCCGAGTAGGCCTCCAGGGGCCTGCTCGCCGCGAGCTGGCCTGCAAGGGCCAGCTCGCCGAGCAGCGCGCCCTGCTCGGAGAGCTGACCTGCGGGAATTGGTCAAAATTAGCAGTTTTGACCCCACGACTCCACGACCGGTCCCACGACTTCCCACCTGCATAAGGACACGAAATAGGTCAAAAAGAGGGCCCGAGCTACATCTATAAATAGAACTTTTCCATTGTAAATTAGATATCTTTTATCTTTGTAATTTTCTTAGCTTTCACCTTGAGAAATCCTCTCCACCTCCTCCATATCCTTCAAACCTCCATTGAAGACACCTCCGAAGCTCCGCTCACCGAGGATTGCTCAAGCTCCATCCTTAAGTCCTAGGAAGACGCCTGCATGGGTAGACAGGTTCCCTGAAAGGGATTTTTCTTCTTTTATATTCTGTATAGCCTCTAATCCATGTTATGAATCCTAGGCTCATTCTATCTTCGTGACAATACTTTTCATCTTTGATATATATTATAGTTTTGTTTCTTCAATTGTTTTATTGCTTTAATCTTTGTCTTACGCTTTGTCTGATTGGTTTAACTCATTCGATAATCCCAAAATTAAGTTGGCACATATTGCGAGCTGAATCTGACCTAGTCAGTGCCTATAGGATTGACGACCCTATAGAAGATTAAGCCCAAATTGCTAAGCCTTAGAGCTAGTTTCGGCCTTACAAGGGAATCACGAACTAGGGACCTCAGGAGGATAGGTAGGGTTAATCGCCTCGGACACAAGTGACTTAGATTAGGTTTTAATTCTATTGTCTAAACAATCTATTTTCATTATCATCGTATCCCTTCATGTCCCTTCGGATAATTACATTGGTAAAAGATCACTTAGGAGTAGTTTAACTTAATTAGGGGTAGAGTAACTTAATTAGGCATAGAATAACTTAGTTAGAATTAGATAACTTAGCTAGGAGTAGTATAATTCAACCTAGGAGTAGATTAACTTAGACAAAACAAACTCAAAACCCCCAAAGCCTAGATAACACCTGAGACCAAGTAGCTCGATACTTGCAGAAATAAATCCTGTGGACGATACCTGGACTTTCCAGAATTTTATTACTTGATAACGACGGGGTACACTTATCCCTTAGTGAGTCTTCTTAACCGAAGGCGCATCATCTACCGCTATCACAAAGCTGAGCTACGCTCAATAGGTTATATTTGAGACCCTTACTAAGGAGACTGACTCAATGGTAGGATTACCTTCGATAGTGCCTGATCCTACTATCTTTCCCTTTTTATTGTCTCCAAAGCTTACGTTTCCACCTCGTTTAAGCTCAAGTGTGACGAACAGAGTTTCATCACCACTCATATGCCTCGAGCATGCGCTGTCAATATACCAAAGTTTTGACTTCTCCACGCATCTCAGGCTTACCTGCATTTTAAATCATTCATCTTTAGGTACCCAATTCTTTTTGGGTCCTCGTGGGTTAGCATAGACAGGTGCAAAGTCATGTTTTAATTTGTGACGGCATACTTTTATGGTGTGGCCTTGTTTACCACAGAAGTCACAATGAGTTGCCCTTTTTGGGTGACTTTATTTTTGGTCAGCACCATTGTGCTGAGCATGCCAACATACCTTAGTGGTATGTCAATCCGCTTGTTATACCAACACACATCTATTGTGTGTCCCCTTTTCCCACAACAGTTACACTGAGTGAACTGTTTATGCTGACTAGTACCTGAGTACTCAGCATGGGATTTGTTTGAACCTTTTATTTGGTTCTGAAAGTTTGTGACATCCTTTCTCAGTTTCTTTGAATCTTATTGGACTTCCGAGACAAACTTATGCATGATTTCCATATTACTGTGCAAAGTTGAATTGTCTTAGAGAAGATATCGGAGATCACTAAGTTTGACCTCTTCAATCTCGTCACACCGCCTGCTGGGTGCCTTTATTTTCTTGTTACACTTTTTATTCAGTGTATATAAATCACTCAGGGCGTTAATCATTTCTTTTCTAAGCAAATGTAAGGATGTTACCTCATTTGAGTATTCCTCTTGTTCAGATTCTTCAGAGAGGTCAGCATGCTCAGATTGAGTGTGGTCAGCAGCGTCATCGGCCATGAAGCATATATTTGCCGACTCATTGGCTTCAGCTTCTGATGATGTTGAGTCGTCGCTGTCACTCCATGTGGCCACCATTGCCTTTTTACTTCCCTTCTTGTCTTTCTTTAGATTAGGGCAGCTTGACTTAATGTGCCCAGTTTGATGGCACTCAAAGCACGTGACAGGCTTGGAACTGTCCTTTTTGTATTTGTCACTGGACTCAGCTTTGTACCTATCACCTTTTCTGAATGGCCTCTTGCTGTTCTTTTCATTCTTTCTGAACAGCTTCTTCATCTTCCTTGTGAACATGGCCATTTCCTCATCATCTGACGAGTCAGCTTCAGTTGAGTCAGCTTTCATGACAAGTGATTTTTGTTTCTTATCTTCTGACTTTTCTTTTGCTTTAAAATTTTTCATAGAGATCTCATGAGTCAGCAGAGATCCGATCAGCTCGTCATATTTATATGTGGTCAAGTCTTGAGCTTCCTCCACGATAGTTTTCTTAGCTTGCCAGCTCTTTGGTAAGCTTCTCAGGATTTTCTTCACCTGCTCTTCTTCAGTGAAGTTCTTGCCGAGCCTCTTTAGCTCATTTATGATGTTGGTGAATCTAGTGTTCATTTCGGAGATGTCCTCATTGTCGTTCATCTCGAACAGCTCGTATAATCTCATATGTTGGTTCACCTTTGATTCTTTGACCTTGCTTGTACCTTCGTAGGTTACTTCAAGCTTTTTCCAAATCTCCTGTGCTGACTTGCAACCTGAAATCTTATTGTATTCTACAGCATCTAACGCACAGTGAAGCATATTGATAGCCGAAGCATTGTTTTGTAATTTTTTAAGGTCATCTTCTGACCACTCAGTTTCACTCTTAACAACTTTCTCATTGTTAACAGTTTTATAAGGCACATGTGGGCCTTGAACTATTGCAAGCCATGCACTCATGTTTGTGGCTTGAATAAAGTTCTTCATCCTATTCTTCCAGAATGTATAATTAGATCCAAAGAATAGGGGAGGCCGACTAATTGATAATCCCTCTGGGAGTATCTGTGTTGTTTGGTTCCCGGGAAGGAAACGAGTGTTGTTCTCAGCCATTTATTGGGATCAGCTCAAGATTGTTAAATCTTTGAGTAGTGAGCTATATGGCTCTGATACCACTTGTTGGTCCCGTGTGATTAGTTCCAAGGGGGGGTTAGGAACTAATATAACTTTTTCGAATTTAAATTAAGCTGACTTAATGTATTTTCTTGAGTTTGTTAACTCAGCTTTGGTCAGCACGGCCAGTTGTAGCGTAAGATAGCTTTAGTCAGATGTTGACTAGAACTATTTTACATATGAGTTGGGAATTGACATTTTTGTGGTCAGCTTCCAACTCAGCACTCTTATTTACTCAGTGTCAGTTCGAACAATTTATATGCTGAGTAAATATGACAAGCAACACATACATATATATATATATATATATTGAGAGAGTTAGAGATACTCAGCGCGACTTATCCTGGTTCGGCCTCTTCGCCTACGTCCAGTCCCCAAAATCCATTCGGGCTTTTTAAATCCAATACTGAGCTCTTTAAATGTAGAGCACAAATCGTTTACAATGCAGTTGAATATGCAAGAGTACCATCCTCTATTCGTCTACTCAACTCCTACTAAGTGCTATAACCAAACACCTAGATTTCTCTACCACTAAGCACTCAACACCGAGTACTCAGCACAACACTCTCAATTTTACAATTGATACAATTTGTTCTTTTCGGATGAAGAACACTTTAGATGATTACAAAACAATCAATCTAGCTTTTACACAAGAATAGAAATTTGGTGTAAGATTTCTTTTGGTTTTTGTGTGCTTTTTATGTATGCTATGTTTCTCTTGTTGTGTTCAGCTAATGATCCAAGAATGATCATGTTCTTTTATAGTTAAGGTCTGAAGCAGAAATTATTTGAATCTTGGATTTGTCCGTTGATCCAAACGGCTCCTTTTTTAGACAAGTTCTGGTCAGCTTCAGTTTTGCAGGCCAATCCTATCGTCTGAATTCCGCAGGCGTCAGGTTTGTCTTGTTCTCGCATGTTTCATCTTTTTGTGCCAGTTTGTCTTTTAGCAACAGAACAGTTGACCCATGCATCTCGAAATTGGCTTTTGCGTAATTCCAAGGTTCTAGATTGGTGCAGACAGTTGTCGGATCTTGACTTTTAGCAAACGGATCATTCGTGTTGTCCTGAAGATCACTCAGCTTGACTTTGATAGCCACTGTCTGCGATTGTTTGCTAATACAAATATTGAGTTCTCTTTTACTCAGCTTCCATGGTTAGCTTCGTTCTGTAAGACATAGTTCTGAAGAAGACTTTTCTACTTTTGATACTGAGTTTCGTTCCACTCAGCTTCGTTGATTAGCTTGATCTTTAAGCTTCTGTTCTGAAGATAATTTATCTTCTTTCACGCTGAGTTCCACTCTACTCAGCTTGTGCTGTGATCTTATGCTGACTTCGTCCTGTCTCACTTTTTATTTCTATTTGTATTTATATTTATACTCATCATTGAACAAACATATTAGTACAATTAAATCAAAGCACTTAAATTTAATTGTCCCTTAATCATGGATTAACTTAAATAATTTTGTCAAATCAAAATCATGTGGAAAGGTGTTTCAACATGCATCAGCTACCAACTCTCAGCAGCAAGATCAATAAACCCCTGCTCTAGTAATCATGCCTACTCGAACCGAAAATGATATAGGCCCTAGTGCGAGTAGGCCTAACTTCGACCTCTAATAGCAGCGGTTAGTGATCAGAGTAAAAAGTTGTGAGATTTGATAGCCTGTAATTCAAAAATCGAAGACACCAATCAGCCGACCCTAGTCCACAATCAATCTTCTCTTTGATCCATTGGCATGAGCCCTTCCCTCTATCCCACGTGAAAGGACTTCCTCTCATGCATAGGTTGTGAAAAGGTAAAGAAAAAACTGATTCAACAAAATTAACAATGAGGTACTGGAGATATCTAAGCTCAATTCTCTTCTCTTTCTGATGAAGTATACATTTAAAATCTCCAACCATTTAAAATCTCCAACCATGCCTCTTGTCTACACTTCAAAATAAACAATCATTTCAATACACTTATTTTAACAAACGTCAAAATAAATATAACCCTAATGATTATTGATGCACAATGTGATCTTAGAAACTTTTTACCTTAAATGACTGTAATGTACCTTGTGATTGCATATGAGCTCAGTATTGATATATATTGTCAAGAACCTCTAATAAAACAATATATAAATTATAAAAGTTCGTATGTGTATTTTACGATAACTTAAATTTAATAATCTATGCGTATTTTTCAATAATAAGGAAAGTTGATTTTGATGTTTTTATCATACTTACTAAATTGTGTTAACAATATTTATTTGACAAATTTTAATTTTTGTTGTCTAAAATTAGTAAATTGATGTATTCTTTCTTTTCATCCTTTCCAAAGGAAGCAGTTATTATTGGAGTTACCAATTTTGTCATAAAGGCAAGTTCATAGAAATTTCAGAACAACATCATAGTGAAAGTGGAATCTCTCATTAATCCCAAAGTATGTACTAAATCTCTCATTAATCAGAACTATACCAAATTCTCTCATTAATTCCAAAATTCAATTGCGAAATGGGGCAAATTATATTTATGGTTTTTGAATTGTAACACTATTAAGGCTCTTAAACTCTATTTTTTCACATAATTTTTTTGAAATTTACACTAATTACTTTAATATTAAAATTTAAAATGAATAAAAATCCATTAAAACGAAATGATAAGAATAAACTCAATATTTAACCAGGTGACTAAAAACAAATTTGATGCAATCAAATTTGTATAGTTTATCATTTCATTATTATTTTTATTAATTTTGACTTTAATATTCCGATAAATAAAGATTAAAGATTTTTATGCCAAGAAATAAAGGTTATAGAATATAATATATATATATATTTTTTTGATATAAACATCAACTTGTATTAAAAATTGCAATCAAGGTTAATACAAGAAGACAAAAAATCCGGAAAATCAGACACTAATACTTGAGGCCTGTTCAAACAAGATCCCCATTTCGAAAGTTCGTGAGCCGCCACGTTCCGCAACCGTCCCTCATAAATGAAGCACGAATCATTAAAAGAACACGCCACGGCACGAATAGATCTAACAATCACATCGAGATAGCTCACATCTCTATCAGAAGTAATCGCATCCACAGCACCCTTACAATCCGATGACACAATAACATTTTCCACACCACACTGCCGGGCAAAACTCAGCCCATTCAATATAGCCAGCAGTTCCGCATGAAGAACGGACCAGCACCATCCCAACGGACACGCACCACTCATTATCACCGCCCCAATTGAATCTCGCGCAATAAAACCCGCTGCACCAAAATTATTTGAAACAGCAAAAGCAGCATCACAATTCAATTTAATCATCCCATGCGCAGGAGGCTGCCACTTATTATCCCTTGGAATATTACTACCCTGCACACAATCTCCTTTTGAACCATCAACAGCATTTGCAACCCCAATCATAAAAGCACAATCATCAAGAGATTTCTCACCATGCATCACTCTATTATGGTCAAACCAAATCATCCAAACAACCGAACAAAAAATCAAAAACTCGTCACACGGAAGAACCGTTTGAATAAGCTCCATCCACTCTAAACACCTTTCTCCTGGCAAAGTATATACTTTTACAGAAAAATCCCCACACTTCCATCTCTTCCTAAACCAAAAACAATATTTCATCAAATGCATGAGAGATAACCCATCATAACCACAAAATGGACAAAACGAAACAGCAGGAATATTCCTCCCAATCAACAAATGAGCACATGGTAAATAAGAATTATAACATGCCCAAATGAGATAGAATATAATATATTTTTAAGAGATAGAATATAATATTAGTAATGTTATAAAAAGGTCATGAATATACTTTATTCTAAAAAGAGAGAAAAGAAGAGAATTAAAAATGAAAAAACTAAGGCTTAATAATATTTTATGGTCTCTTTAACTTGTCTTTCTTTGTCACTTAGTTCCTTATACTTAGTGGCCAATTTTTCAGTCCCTTAACTTAAGAATTATAACAGATTTAGTCCATTTTGGCCTACATGGTATATGTTGGTGTTACCAAGATTATGAGGTACATATGTACCGTGTCACTATCATGTAGGTAAAAATAGACTAAATATATTACAATTATTGAGTTTATGAGAACGAAAAAATGGCCACTAAATACAGGGGTTAAATGATAAAAAAACGGACAAGTTCAGAAGTCTGGAAAAGTATTAAGCAAAAAACTAATAAAAGAAAAATTTATATCCTTGACGATGGTGGATAAGAGGTTAGAGGTTCAAGCTCTCTCTCTCTCTCTAAATAACAGGAAAAGAAGTCAATCTAACCCAAATCGGTCTAGTCCACCCTTATATATTTTTTTGGAAGTATTAATTTTTTATTATTTTGTTAAAATGATAAGATAAAATTTCTCTCTATAACATGCGCTTCGTGTATCCTGCGATTGCGACGGCGACTTGGGTGGTGAGACCGTCTCTTCATCGCTCATCGGTGTGAGAGGGTGCAATTCCGATGGCCGCTTTCTCCTCCCATCGGATGGCGGCGTCTTCGCTTGCGGTGCTTGCGTTGATCGGTTAGTCGTTTCTTTTCGCTGTCTTTCTCGATAATCTTGGTTGTGGTACTCTCGGTTCTTGTGTGTGGGTTCTGGTTTTGGAAGTTTATGTTTTGGTCTGTTATATTGGACGGGCTTGGGAGTGGATTGTGATGTGGAAAAGTTTGGTTACAGGTGGTGGCGGCTGGTGGTTAGGGCAATTTTATTGTTTCTGATTGCTTTGCGTTCAATTTTGCCTATTCTCTTTTCTTTTGATTTTGCACTACTGATCCGAATTGTGAGGGTTCTGTGTCGAGTATTGCTGGTTTGAGTTGGCTGGCTGTGTTTTTATCAATGGAAGCAAATTTTGAGAAAGTGGAGTTGTCGAACGAGGAGGTTGACTCCTTTGATTTTTCTGGGCCGGTTCAAGGGGGCCTGCCAGTGGATAGAGAACTGTCTCTGGTAGGGAGGTTTCTTACTAATAGACCAGTGAATTTTAATGCAATGAAGATGAAATTGGCAGATATCTGGCGACCGGGCAGAGGTGTGGCTATTGCAGAAGTGGAACCAAATCTCTTTATCTTTGAATTTTTTCACTATGTTGATAGAGACTGAGTGCTGGCCGGAGGTCCATGGCCCTTTGATAATAATATGCTGGTTACAACCAAGTGGAAAATTGGTACCCTACCGGAAGAAGCAGACTTACATTTAGTGGAAATGTGGGTACAGGTGCATGAGTTGCCTATCGGGTGTATGACTGAAGCAATAGGTAAACAGATAAGAGACTTTGTGGGAACCTTCATTGAATACGACATTAATAATAATAGTGGGATAAGACGGCAGTTCATGAGGCTATAAGTAGTTGTGGATAAAGATTGCCGCTGAAGAGGTGCAAAAAAATCCAAAAAATCAACTACTGATTGGGCATTTATCCGCTTTAAATATGAACGCCTATGTAATTTCTATTACATTTGTGGTCTGTTAGGACACATGGATCGGTATTGTGAGAAGTTGTTTCAGGTTGCACCAAATGAAATCATACATGAGTGGGGTGATTGGTTGAGAGCCCCTATTCAGAAAAACAATGATATGAAGGGTTCCAAGTGGTTGAGGGAGCCTAGTGGTAGTAGTGGGTCAAGCGGATCGGGCCAAGGAACTGAAGGAGAGGGTAGTTGGAGGGGTGGGAATCTGAGAAGTGGGCAGGGGAGTCATCTAGTACTGAAGGAAGTTACTCAGGAGAATAGAGGGGTGGTGGATTTAAATGCGAAAATGGAGATGGAACTAGTTGAGGCAAGGAAACGTAGGCGTGGGGATAAGGAGAATGTCGAACCCCAAGGTAACTATGAAAGTGAACAGGGTACTAAGATATGGGCAGACCTTTCCAAGCAAAGCAAGGATAAGTCTGCTGCTACAGTTAATGATTTGGTGAGACCTGAGGATCAGGTTCGCCAAGGACAATGAGTTGCCTCAGTTGGAACTGTCGGGGTCTGGGGAACCCCCGGGCAGTTCGTTCGCTTGGTGAGCTACTAAAAACTCACGCCCCGAGAATGGTTTTTTTTATTGAGACCATTGTAAAGAAAGCAAGAATGGAGGTGATTAGAAGTAAATTTGGTTATGCATGTTGTTTTGCCGTAGAGGCGAGAGGGCATAGTGACGGGTTGGCATTATTGTGGAAAATATCGAATGAAGTCAAGGTGAAATCTTTTTCGGACCATCATATTGAGTGTAAGGAGGAAATCTAGGAGCCTGGAGGTTGTTGGTCCCGTACAACGTGACAAGATAAGTTCCAAGGGGGGGATAGGAACTATTCTAAATTTTTGTCCGTTAAGGCTGACTTCTTTTCCTTAAGAGAAGATTTACATAGCGGTGCTTAGTAGTTTAAGACACAGGCTTAGTAAACTAGTGACTAAGTCTATTTCTTTTCTTGAGTCAGGAGATAGCACTTGAGTCTATTCCTGAACTCAGCTTCTCAGTGCACTATACTCAGCGTGAGTCTGTTACTTAGTCAGTTTTATAGCAAGCAATTTATATAAAGGAGTTAAGGGTTAGAAATATGTTACTCAGCAGACGTATCCTGGTTCGGCCTCTTCGCCTACGTCCAGTCCCCGGAATTCCTTCCGAGCTTTTTGAATCCTCTACTGAGCTCTTTAAAGGTAGAGCACAAAACCTCTTACAACAGAAGATGAGTATACAAGAGTACCTTCCTCTATTCCTCTACTCACTCCTATCTCTACTGCTGAGTACTATACCGAGTACTCAGCTTCTCCTTTCTATACTTCTAGAAATGATAAGTGTTTGTCCTAAACAACAATTGCTAAGACACTTTAGATGAATAAGATCACTCTAGACTTTTACACAAGATTGGAATTGGTGTAAGATTTGCTTTGCTTTTCTCACAGAACTTCGAATATCAATTTGGTCAGCGTTTTGACTTGATTGAAGATCTGCATCGAATGAAGCATTTGAGAGGCCTATTTATAGTGACACTTGAAGCACCGGTGATTTCGAATTTTGAAATAACCATTAGAGGGAAACGGCTTCCTGTCGCTTTCACTCAGTACGTGCTCAGCGTCCTCGGCCAATAACATTCTTGTATCTTCTGTCTTCGGTAGTGCCCATCAGCTTTTCGTCAGACAAAACAGAATGTTTCCATATTTATAGTAAAGTCTTCCAGACAGCTCTCTGCGTCTTTTGAGCTTTACCCAAAGTAGAAATACTTTGTCTCTAAGTTTGTTCAGGTCAACTGCTGATTGGACTATCTTGCGCTCAACTCAGCAGCTTCATCTTGAAGCTATTTAGACGAAGGCTTCTCGATCCTTCTCCAAGTTGGGCTTGCGTTTTACTCAGTACGACTGCGTTTTGGTCTTCTTGGGCCGTGAGGCTATGATCCATTGACTTGGGCTTGACTCTCTTTCATAGGCCTTGGGGCCATTTAACTTAATGTCTTATAAATCAAATAACTCAACATTGAACAAACACATTAGTGTGAATAAATCAAAGCATTTAAATTTAATGTGTTAGAATATTTGTTATCATTAATATGAATAATTTTGTCAAATCAAAATCATGTGGAAAGGTGTTTCAACAGAGGTTGGTTGGATTCTATGGTTATGCAGATAGGCTCAGACATAAGGAATCTTGGGACCTTAGCCTATAACTCTACACTACCCTGGCTAGTGGTGGGAGACTTTAATTGTATTATGAACCAGGAAGAGAAACATGGTGGATTGGCTTATCCACAACATCTAATAAATCAGTTCTCTGAAATCATTGCCAATTGCGAATTGACTGAGCTTAATATGTCAGGTAGCCGATTCACTTGGGAGCGAGGGAAAGGGTCAAGTGCATGGATCCGAGAAAAATTAGATAGAGCTTTAGGGTCAGTTGACTGGTGCAGTAGATTTTCACAGTGTGTGGTCACAAATTTAATAACAGGCTATTCAGATCATTCGCCTATTCTTTTTTAGTCGGGTGGGTTACCCAAGAAGAAAGCTAATCATCGGTTCAAGTTTGATAAAGCATGGACAAAGGAGGCGAAATTCGATGGTTTGGTTAAGAGCATTTGGCAACAAAATCAACAGGTCGGGGTTGCTAAACGCCTTGATATGTGTTGTAAGGGGATGTCAGTGTGGGGCAAACACCTTAAGACTTGTTTTGATAGAAGAATAAGCAGGTGGCGGTCGATAATGGAACAAACTCGTGATTGTATTGACCCTAGTAGAGTGGAGACGTTTTTGCAAGCCCGTAGGAATCTGAATGCGCTTCGTGAACAAGAGGAAAATTACTGGTATTAGAGAGCAAAAGCGTTTTGGCTGAAGGAAGGGGATTGTAATTCGAAGTTTTTCCATACAAGTGTAAAAGCACAAAAACAGATAAACAGAATCTCAAGTCTGCTGAATGATGAGGGAATCAAAGTCTCAGGAAGTCAGGAAATCGGCAACGTTGCCAAGGTGTATTTTGAGAGGGTTTTCCTAGGTAGTGAGGCGGTAAATTATGATGAAATAGTGCATTTACTTGAGAAGGTGTCTGAATCTATGAATAGGGACCTCACTTGCTCGTTCTCGTTCGAGGAATTTACCAAGGTTGTGAATCAGATGCACCCTGACAAATCCCCTGGACCTGATGGGCTTAATTCGGGCTTCTTTCAACATTTTTAGCCTATAATTGGAAGAGAGATCTTTATTGCATATGTGGAAAGGTTAGATAAGAATGAATTTCCTCCAAATCTCAACGATACCATTATCACCCTTATTACCAAAGTGTGAGAACCCCCGAAGTATGACTGAGCTTAGACCGATTTCATTATGCAATGTGCTATACAAATTAATTTCCAAGGTACTCGCCAACAGGCTGAAAGTAATTCTCCCTGAGGTTATTTCGAAAAGCCAATCATCCTTTGTCCCTGGCAGGTCTTTAATTAATAGTGTGCAGGTGGCTTTTGAAATTATCCATTATATGAAGAGAAAGAATAGAGGAGGAAAAGGGGAAGTGGCCTTAAATATTGATATAAGTAAGGCCTATAATAGGGTCAATTGGGGCTTTTTGAAAGAAGTTATGAGGAGGTTGGGCTTCTATGATAAGTGGGTTAGGTGGATCATGTTATGAATAAACACTGTATCTTACTCAGTTGCAGTAAACTCCAATCTTATTGGGCCTATAGTCCCTAGGAGAGGGCTTAGGCAAGGGGACCCTTTGTCTCCATATTTGTTTTTTATATGCACTGAGGTTCTCTCCCAAATGTTACAGAGGGAGGAGGTAGAGGGAAGTATAAGAGGGTGTCAAATCTGTAGTGGAGCTCTAAGTGTCACTCATCTTATCTTTACAGATGATAGTTTCTTGTTCTTTGATGCCATGGAGATTGAGAGTAATCGAGTTAAAGAGTTGTTGGAGAGGTATGAGAGAGTCTCTGGCCAGGCTGTTAATTTGGAAAAATATGGGATTTTCTTTAGCTCAAATGTCAACAGTGAGGAGATGCGATCAGTGGTATTCTCCAGGTTCAAAAGCCTTTGGATACTGGGAGATACCTGGGTCTGCCCTCCCTAATTGGGCAGTCAAAGCGATCAATTTTTGGATTCTTAAAGGAGAGGCTTTCAAAGCGTCTCAATAATTGAACCTTTAAATTCCTATCGGCAGCAGGTAAAGAGGTACTGTTGAAACCTGTAGGTCAAGCTCTGCCTATATTCTGCACGAGCACATTCTTACTCCCTAAGTCCATATGTGATGAGCTACAGAAGATGATGAATTCCTTCTGGTGGGGTACGAAGGCGGATGGGAGTAAACAGATTCATTGGTTAGAATGGAAATGTATGTGTGTAAAAAAGAGTGAGGGTGGACTGGGTTTCAGGGATCTCTGAGAATTTAATATGGCAATACTTGGGAAGCAAGGATGGAAGTTAATTGATGAGCCTAATACGTTGGTAAGTCGAATGTTCAAAGCTAAATACTACCCTAGGAGGACTTTCCTTACATCCAAATTGGGCACTAATCCCAGTTTTGTTTAGAGAAGTGTTTGGAGCTCAATTAATTTGCTTAAAGCACGCCTAAGATGGTGCATTGATAGAGGAGATCAAGTTGGTACCCACTAGGATACGTGGATTTGGGACAAGAAGAAACTATGGATAAGCCTAGTGGATAATCGGTCAGTTAGGGAGTTGAAGGTTGAGGAACTCTTCATTAATGGGTCTAGAGTATGGGATAGAGGAAAGTTGCAGAGATGTTTTGACGAAGAATTGGCTAAGGTTATTGGGGCAATGGTTATTCTGTTCTCAAATAAAGATGATAGGTTAATCTGGCATTACACGGTTGATGGTGTGTATTCTTCCAAGTCTGGATATAACCTACAGGCTGCAGCAAGAACCAACCTAAGGGAAGATGCTGGATGCAAGTCATTATGGAAGTTGGAGGTGCCTCCCAAAACTAAATTATTTGTATGGAAGTTAATGATAGGTATACTCCCACTTCGACCGAAACTTGCTAATAGGATAGTTCCAATTGCAACGACCTGTCTATTATGCCCTAATGATATTGAGCATGCCTAGCATTTGTTTGCTGGTTGTGCTTTTGCAAAATTGTGTTGGTACTCTGTTGGTTTAGCACCACCTGGAGAGGAATGGGAGTATATTGAGGATTGGGCACTTCATGTGTGTCAGCCCACAAAAAGATGTTCTTTAGAGAAGTTTTATCGTACTTTAGGCTATCTGGTAGGCAAGAAACAAAATGCTTTGGGATCAGGAGACATGTAGGCCTGATGTGATTACCAGATCCTCTATTCGTCTTATTGAGGAATGGGAGGAGGCTCAGAAAAACAGGCAGGCAGTGTCGGGAACGGAAGAGGGTAAGATTGAGAGTAGGAGGAGTGGTATTGTAGGTGGTGAGGCTAGGGCGGAGCCACCACAGGACGACACTGAAATGATGCCAAGGGGAGGTTTAGCAACTAACTGTTTCTGTTTTGCAGGTCCATCGGAAAGGAGACGGGGCACCAACGATGCAGTTGAATCGAACTGCAGCGGGACGGCTGTCAACTATAGAGCTGCGGATTCCTCAATCCCATCTGGTTCGGTTAACATCCAGGAGCCGAAATCAACCAGCGGCGTAATTTCAAGAAGAGGTAACGGATCAGACGACGGGTTCAGCAGCACTAGTCAAGCAGTTGGCAGCGGCGTCGCGGTCGGACAGAACAGGACACTGCGGGTCAATATTGCAGGGTCTGCTATACCTACTGATCCTCAATTCGGCAATGCAACATCAGTAGCAGCAGATCCTCCATTCGGCAACGTAACAGTAGTAGCAGCAGATCCTCAATTCGGCAACATGATAGCAGTAGCAGCAGATCCCCAAATCGGCAACGCGACAGCAGTAGTAGCAGAACACGATACAAAACCTTGGAAGATATTAATATGGTTTTGGTTAACAACTATCTCAATTATAAATGGTTTCCGCCTTCTGTTTATGACAAATTAAGGTTCAGATCGATTAATTAATTCATTTAATTATAAACTACAACTTGGTTAATATATAATAGACGATAAATTTCTATAGGTTTGTTTAAAACGGCTCAATCTTACTTTTGTAATCCCAATCTAGCTTAATTTTGATAAGTTTTACATCAATATATAAAAATTTTAATAATGTAAAACCTCTATAAATTAATAATGTTGGGACCATGGAATTTTATTAATTTAGAGAGTTATTAATTAATCGATAAATTAATAATTTATAGAGTGATTTTTAAATTTTTTTTAAATAAAGTTTAAATTACTAATTTAAATAAAGTTTTTATCTAAAATCAATAAACAAATAAGATTAAATGTGCATTATATAATCGATCCTTAATATATAATTTCTAATCAATACATATTTCAAAAAATTGAAACCATCAATAAAGACTACTAGGCATATAAACGGATTTTATATACAATTATCTTAATAAAATTAAGAGATCATCAAATTAACAATCTCCATATGCTTGCTTACTTTGGCTGCCCCGGCAACAAAATAGAGAAAGAAAAGAGAAGAAACTGCTGAGTTCCCTCCTCATATCCCAACCAAAGAATAGAAAATTCTAACATAGACCCGATTAGTATTCGTCCCTCCATTCAGATGATGCCACATCATCTTAACGTTCGGACGGAATTTCCGGACCATTTCAAGCTTGGATAATCTGTTTCTCCTGCGGAATTCTAACTCTGAAAACGTGTTCTTCGCCGGTACATTTATCTACCTTAACAACCCAATGACTACCACTGCTACTATTTCTCAAATGTCCACCGCGCCTTGTATTTTTACCATTTGCACCAATTCTAGTAAGTAACAACCCTTCTCCTATGGGTAAAAGTTGAGTTTTTGACCCACTAGACCACCATGATCCTTTACTAAACGCATTATATCCTACCACTACGGCACCGTTTTGCTTCCTACTTTCTTCCGCAGCTCTTAAGATGCCTTCGTGGTTATCCAGGTTACAGTCGATAAGTACGAAATCAGCTTCTGAATAATGATTTAGAAGAAGATTTTGAGGTTCTCCGATAATAAATTCAACGTGACAAGCATCGAAGCCAAGTACTTGTTTTGAGAATTCTAGTTCTTGGTGTCCGGCGAGAATGCAGATCACTCGACCGCCGGTTTGATGAGCTGCGGCTACTAAGGCTAGGACTGTTGAGTTAGCGGAATTTGCACAGGCTACGACCATGAGCTGTGCATTGTTGCCTGCTGCTAGTGCTGATATGAACTCGGCTGTGTCTGGTTCTTTTGCTATTTGATTAATTAATTTATTTATTTTCATAACACTTTTGAAATCATTTTTTATTATGTCTTTTCCATTAAAAAAATTAATTTCTCATTTTTGAGACTCAAACAACTTAATTTCTAAATTAAAATTTAAAATTTTAAAACTAAAAATAAAAAAATAAAAAAATGTTATAAGTTTTTTTAGAAACTAGCATTGAACTAATAAAAAAATTAAATATATCCCATTACGTGTTAGGCTTGTCAAAATTTTAATATTTTGGACTTATTAGGTACTCCATAAATCCAAATTTATAATTTTTTTTAGGTATGTTGGGTCTCTCTAAATGTAAATTTCTATTTTTTTTTTGCCTGTTAGGTCTCCATAAATCCAAATTTTTAATTTTTTTGGCATCTTAGATCTTATTCAGATACGACAAGGCGAGCGAGTGCAAGGGCCGGGCAACAGCTTGAGTGATCCAACAATCTCTCGTTGGATCTCGCCACCGTGTAATTACGTGAAGTGCAATGTTGATGCTGCAATTTTCCAAAATGATGAAGCTATCAGTGCAGGGGCTATCCTACGCGATTGCATAGGTAGGTTCATTCAAGGCTACAGTACACACACGACGATAGTGGTTTCAGCCAAAATGGCGGAAGCAATGCCAATCAAGGAAAGCATGGGGTGGGTTTTATCATTAGGTTATAGCTCAGTTATAATAGAAAGCGATGCAAAAGTTGTTTTAAACTCGATTCAAATATAACGTAGCGATCTTACTGAGTTTGGTCAGGTTATACAAGATATTAGAGAGTTTCTTCTTTTTCACCCAAGGTTTATGGTGAAGTTTGTTTCAAGGTTAACGAATGGGGCGACTCATGCTCTGGCACGAAATGATCGTTCCTATGCTAATTATTTTATTCATTGGTCTAGTCCTGTATTCATTCGAAGCATTCTACATCGGGATGCTTCCCATTTTTATCAATAAAGTGAGCTATTTTCTTAAAAAAAAAATTGTTATTGTTTATTTAAGATAATGTTTGTTGAATTTCATTAAATTAACCGGCTAAAATTTAGTTTTATCCCTTTGTATGTGTCATAATCTTAATTTAATTTAAATTTAAATATTTTGATTTATTTTTTAATATAAATATATTTTTGTACCAAAATGAGCTTTTATTTCTCTTACCCTGGTCCAGCCCAGTCCCATGTGAAAATAATGCAGATTGGATTGGATATAGATAAAATATTTATATGTCAAGCTTGGTTAAGTTCAGCCCGATCTAGATCGATTCTAACCTTGTACAGGTATACCCAAATATAGTGTTCCGGTTCCTTAATGGTCTTTTTGCTCTTCTCTTTAGGTTTTTTCTCCTTGTAATGATTTTTTGTGTCTAGATTTCAAATCTCACCATCTATTTTTTCCTTGGTTTTTTCTCCCGATGATGCTATTGCCTGACAGATCCTCAAAATCTATTGCTCACTGGAGCCGTAGAGCTCCAGTTAAATCTCAAGGGTCAGGGGCTTGGGCACAGGAACCTCACTTGTCACCACAAAACTTCATCTCACTACAAAGCAACGCTATTTTTTTTTTGGTAAGAAGGGAAGGGAAAAAAACAAACAAACACAAACCTAACCCGGGATCAGTCTAGGAAGACTGACCCCAATCCTATCCTCAAGAAGAGAAGGTAACAGAAAAGAAGGAGGAACGGAGAGGGTAGAAACACCTAACATCCCCCCATGCCCAGCAGCTGCCAAGCGATCCGCCACGCGGTTTTGCTCCCTATAAATATGGGAGAAGGCAAGAGAATCGAAGGCAGGACGAAGCCTCAAGATGGCTTTAATGAGATTCTGACTCTTAAGACAAATAGCTTGGCTATCCGAAATCCTGTTGATAGCCTCCAAATTGTCAGACTCCACCGAAAGCCTTTTAACACCCATGCGAATGGCGAGTTTAATACCCGACAAAATCCCCCAGAGCTCCGCAGAAAAGGAGGAGCCCGTACCCAAGTTATGGGTAAACCCAGCCAGCCAGGCGCCACCAGCATCCCGAAGAACTCCACCAGCTGCAATTCTGCCATTACTAAGGCAGGAGCCATCCGTATTCAACTTGACAACCCCTTCTCTGGGCTTACTCCAACCAACTAACTGGACCTCTTTATCCGGGGAAGGGCGAACCAGGGGCTCTCCTTCAAAACTCTTTGTAATAACAGAGAGTTTTTTCGAGAAGTAAAACTGCAGGTCAGGAATAAGGACAGTCTTCTCAGCAAATAACTCTTCATTGCTCCATTTCCAAATTTGGTGACAAATAATAGCAAAGAGAATAGCCCCGTGCTCCATACTGGCCAACAAATTTCCATTAACGCCTTCAGAGAACCAATCAATATCAGAGAAAACCATAAAGGAAGGAAGGATGTGGTGAGGAAGGACCCCTTCCCAAACCTTTCTACTATTCGGGCAATCCCTCAAAGCATGGCACAAGGTTTCCACATGGCCGCTGCATCTGCTACAGGCACCAGATACAGCCAAGTGCCTTCTGTGTCTATCTGCATTCATGAGGAGCCTGTCTTTGACTCCCAGCCATAGGAAACTCCTAATGCAGTAAGGGACTCTGAGGGCCCAAATGGACTTCCAAATTTCCAAGGGAGGATCAGCCCTATTAGGGGTAAAAGCTTCATAGGCCGATTTACAAGAATAAGTACCATTGATTAGTCAAGGCCCAGCAGTGTCTGTCCTTATCCTCCTCCTGATTACTAATCTTCACACCTCTAATATTAAGGAGGGTCTCCAGGCTAAAGAAGGAGTCGAACTTAGACCAGATCCAGTCTCCCTCCGAGTCCACCACATCAGCAACTTTCCAGGAGAGGAGATCACTCGGCGGAGGGGCGATGCACACCTCAATCAACGGTTTGTCACCAATCCAGGTGTCATACTAGAAACTAATGGATCTCCCATTACCCACCTCCAAGCCAATCCCCGTACAGAACTCAGCAAAAACAGCACTAAGCCCTTTCCAGAGGAAGGAACAGCTGACAACCCTCTCCTTCGGGCCACCAAAGATTTTGTCTTTCCTATACTTGCCACACAGAAGACGAACCCAAAGGGAGGAGGGGGATTGCCACATTCTCCAAAGAAGCTTCATTAACAGGACTTTATTATTGTCCTTAGCTTGCCTTATACTAAGACCCCCCCTGCTCTTAGGCTGGCAGGCTTCCTTCCAAGGGACCAGGTGAACCTTCCTCCCATCCCCAGACTCTCCCCACAGAAAACGTCGATTAATTTTATCAAGGTCGTTGAGGACCGGCTCAGGGAGCTTACAGGCTTGCATGATGTGATTTGGAGCAGCGCAGTTGATAGACTGGATTAAAGTAAGGCGACCTGCAAGGGAAAGAGAATTAGCTTTCCAGCTAGCACACAAACCGTTAGATTTGTCCAAAATGTCTTTAAAAGAGGCTTTGGGAACCCTGTCACTATGAAGAGGGACCCCAAGGTATTTCCCAAATGATTGAGTCAGGGGAATGCCAGACATCTCACTCAGTCTTCTACACAAGCTATTATCCATATTCTTGGAGCATAGCATACGGGATTTATGGATGTTAATCTTCTGGCCAGAAGCCTCACAAAAGCAGTCGAGGATATCCATCACAGCCTTAATTTGTTCCTCATTACCCTCCACAAAAAGCATGACATCATCAGTAAAGAGTAAATAGGTAACAGGGGGGCAATGTCTGTTGATGGAAACAGGGTGGAGAGTCCCTTTGCTCACCGCCTCTTGGATCAGGTGAGACAATCTTTCCATGGCAATAACAAAAAGGAAGGGGCTCATAGGATCCCCTTGACGAATACCCCTGGATGGAGAGAACTCATCAGACATGTCCCCATTGTTCATAACCTGGAAAACAGGAGAGGAGATACACTTTCCAATCAAATTCCTCCAGTTCTCCGGGATACCAGCTTTGGCTAAACTATCCAGAAGAAAGCTCCAGTTCAACCTATCATAGGCTTTCTCCAGATCCAGCTTGAGAGCCACGATCCCTTTCTTGCCTTTCTTAATCTTCATAGAATGGACAACCTCCTGGGCAATACCAACATTATCCATCAATTGTCTTCCAGGAACAAAGCTCCCTTGATTTTGGCTGATAATATCCGGAAGGATCTTCCGGATTCTATTAGCCACAATCTTAGTAATAGCTTTATACAAGACATTACAAAGACTGATGGGTCTCATCTGGAGAAAGGAAGAAGGCTTGGCAACCTTAGGAATCAAGACAAGGAGGGTTTTATTAACCAAACTGATATCGTTCGAACCACCAAAGACACCTAACACAAAACTGTATATACCCTCTTTCACAGTGTCCCAGTGTTTATGATAGAAACTAGCGGGGATACCATCAATACCAGGAGCCTTAATGGAACCGATGATGGAGAAGGCCAGATCAATCTCTTTAAGCTCAATAGGATGGAAAGCATCATTAATAGCATCCTCCCCCAAACGAGGAAAGGAAATGCCAGAGTGGGCACTCTCCAGGTCCACAGCTTCCTCTCTGAACAGGTCCTTGTAGAAATCAAGGGCAAGGCGCCGAATGTCCTCCTCCTCAAAAATCCACTCACCACTGGCGTCTTTAATAGCCTCGATCCTATTTCGCTGTCTCCTAATGATTGTTGAGAAGTGGAAAAACTTGGTATTCCGGTCCCCGTCTTGAATCCAAGCCTTCCTAGATTTCTAGAACCACAGAAGCTCTTCCTATCTAAGCACAGCTTCCAACTCATTCTGAAGAGCTCTAAGGTGACCATTAAGGCTATGATTGAAACGAACCTCCAAGCAACGCTGAACACCTTCCATTCTCCTCAAGAGTTTGTTCTTCCTCCTGATAATATGGCCAAAAATAGTTTTATTCCAAACAGCCACATTCCTCCTGAATTCCTCAGTAGCGAGGAGAACATCAGAGTGGGGATGCCAATTGCTTTTAACGAAATCCTTAAACTCGGGATGAGACTCCCAAGCCACCAGATACCTAAAAGGTCTATTACCTTTCAGCCGATTTCCTTTGACCAAATTAATGAGGATAGGGCAATGGTCAGAGTGACGGAAAGGGAGATTAAGCACCTTGACCTCAGGAAACCTATAAATCGCTGCAACATTAGCGTACACCTTATCCAACCTAACAAACACACTATTCCTTTTCCAGGTAAATTTATGGCCAGCAGCACCCAGGTCCGAAAGCCCGCACATATCCATACTTTGCTTATGATTAAGACACCGGTTCACATAATGATTACCCCCTCCTCTCTGATCACTCAAGAGGGCAATGTCATTAAAATCCCCGGCAACCAACCACGCCTCCACCATATTAGAGCTAAAAGAATGAAGGATCTCCCACAGCCTTCTTCGGTTAGTCAAAACAGGATCAGCATAGATGAAGGTAATAAAGAAAGGTTTATTACCAGGGTAACACACCTTACTATGGATGAATTGACTGTCCATAGTAACAATATCAATATCGACTTGACCTGGCTTCCAAAAGAGCCAAATCCCCCCTGCCCGGCCAGTAGCCTCCGACCTGACGCAATTCCAATTCTTAAACTTTCTAACCACCTCATCTGCTTTGGCTCCACTGACCTTGGTCTCTAGAAGAACAAAGCAGGAAGGGTTAAACTGTTTAATAAGATCATTGACATAAATGCGGGTAGCCTTGCTCGTCGCACCTCTAACATTCCAAACGAAGAAGTCCATCAGAGGGGGAGACTACAGACGCAGGCCCAAACCCTAGATCAGGTATTTGTTCGGGGCTCCGGAGAGCCTAGAGGAGGTCCCAGAAGGACCCCTTTTATCCCAAGAATTCAAACCATGAAGGTTCTTTTTAGGTTTCCCTTTGGGATTCTTCATGTTTAACTTACTCACTCCTATAGCTTTACCAATAGGAGCATCAACAGGAGGATGTAGAACACTAGCCTCCCTACTCAACCCCTTCCCAGCTGACAGGATAGACTGGGGAATCTCTTTGGCTTTAGCAGAAGCATTAGAGACAAAGAGAGGATTAATAGAATTACCCAGACTAGAGGCATGCTCTACCGACTCCAGACCGGGCATGCTTAAATCAATCTGCTTATCAGAAGGATCCGAGTCCTGATCTTCCTCCATAGACAAAACACCGAACCTTGACCCGGAACCCGAAGCTGAGTCCACTCCAGTCTCAATCCCCTTCTTAATATCCGGGGGTCTGACCTTGATCTCATGAGCAATCTGGAGAGTAGTCATCTTCATACTGATATCTGGTGAATGATTAGAATTAACATTAGCCCGTGGCTTCCTTCTCACTGGCCTCTTGGCAAGCATCCATGGGCCAAAACTCCTTACTTCCCCTTGACTCTTCTCAGCTTCGCCTATGATAGGTTGCACCAACTTCTCCACGTCCTTCCTCCTCTTAGGACAACCCTCAAAAGTATGGCCAAACATACCACATTCATAGCAGATGTTGTGTATACCTTCATATTCAATATGAAAGACCTTGTTTTGAATACAGAACTGAGAAAGAAGAGGCTTAGCGAGATCAATATCGATACAGACCCTGGCAAACTTGCCTCTCACTGCCCCAATGGTAGTCTTATCAACATGGTGGACTTTCCCAACAAGACCAATCTTGTTCAGGAACCTATCACTGTAGTATTCAAGAGGTAGGCCCGGGAACCTAACCCAAGTAAGGATCCTGTTAACAGAGCAATCATGGGGATCAAAATTTGGGACCCAAGGTCTGAGAGCCAACACATGATTGGAGATAATATACAGGCCACCATTAACAACAGCATTGAAATCCTCAGCCCTTGTGAATTTAATGACATAATAGTCATTTTCAAGGTCTGTGATAGTAACCTTTCCTTTCTTTGCCCATTGAGCCTGGATCCTCTGGGCAAAGTAATTGAAACTAATCCTTTTCCCCAACACAGTGACGATTAACGCCAATTTCCACTTCGATCTCATGACCCGCTTGTCTTCTGAGGACAGCCGGATCCTAGGACACAGCGGGTTATCAGGCTCTCCATCCTCAGAATCGGAATCAGAGAGAAAATCCCCGGATTCATTTTCAAAAGCATCCACCTCCATCATGGGATCTTCCTCTGACACCCCTAGCACCTTATCCCTCCAGGTGGGGGCTCCCCCATCCTTCTGATAACATTGGACTTGCTGTCCCTGAAAAGCCTTAAGTCTTGGGGACAAAGCCCCTTCCCTAATAGTCTCAGTATGCAAACTACTCAAATCCACGGAAACTCCCGCTTGAGCGGCTTGCGCAGCCTGTGCGGCTTGCGCGGCTTACGCGGCCTGTGCGGCTTGCGCGGCCAGCGCGGCCTGCGCGGCCAGCGAAAGCCGTAAGGCATGCTCATCATGCTGGGGAGAGACGGCAGGTAATCCCTATGGCCCAAGCAACGGAAGCGGCCCTACCACACCGGATTCATGCGCGCCTCCACCCGCGACAAACGAGTCCAGGGCCGCGGCCGCGGCACCATCACCATCCAGCCCCCGATCGGCCGCCGCATCCCTAGAAACCCCCAACGGAACCGTCGCACCCCTAGCACCCCCCATCGAACCCGCCGGATCCGCCTCCCCACCATCCACCCACTCCGATCTGCTCCTATCCCTAGACCGATCCCTCCGAATCCCGTTGCTCCGCCTCCTCCCCCGAGGAGATCCCTCGGATCTCCCATCATCCGCCGCCGCCCACGCCTCATCGAGCCCGGAGTCATTGCCCCGCCCGCGCCCCGCCACCGCCAGATCCGACACAGGCCAGCCGCCCGCCTTCACCGACCCATCCCCCTTAACCTTCACGATCGCCTTGGTCATCGCTTGGAGAGAGAGAGAGAGAATTCACAAAGCAACGCTATTAATGAATCCTGGATTGATTTAAAAGAAATTTACCTTTGGAAATCTTTCTTGGCTTAAAAATGCTTTCATAATTTAAAATTGACTCCCAAAATCAGATTAGTATCCCTAACTCTGTCTAAAAGTTGAAATCTAAACTACAGTTGTCCAACACATAATAACATCTCTAAATTAATGACTAAACTCTGAACCCTCCAATGAGAGCACAAAATGAATATTAGTGGAGCATTAACAACTGGAAGCAATCAACGGTCAATATTTGATTCCGAGAGAACAAATCCCAGCCAACCAAATTGACACCTTCTTTCCCTCGAGAGACGGGAAAGTTAGGGAAGAAATTATCAACGATGACCCCTTTCTCCTAAAAAAAGAGACAGATGGATGGCTCCTTTAAAAGCAAGAAAAGTGTAAAATTGGAAATTAAGGAACCCAACAAAAACCATATCTACAAAGATTATCCATTTTTCCACACAATGTACGACACATAGCAGTAAAATGGTCCACTTTCAACTTATATGCACTACATTTAATACCAAAAGGGGGTGCCAGCACTTAACTGATAACTCTTATTTTCTCTTATAACCCTATTTTGATTATGACTACTCACTCAATTATATGCCTAATCCTACTCCTATAAATCTCCCCCAATTTCATACCTTTCAGTTCATACCAATCTTCAAAACACATTTCTCTTTATTTCCTTCCTGCTTCTTAACTAAACTTTGAGCTTCTCTTCCACCTGAATAAACACTTATGGCAAATTCACGCATAGCAAAGTTCATCACAGAGGTTGCACCACCACAGTATATCAACGTCATCAGAAACAGAGCATCCAAGATGTTGGATACCATTAACGAAGAGGATAAATATTTCACCTCAAACACTTCTCCTAAATCATCTGCTAATCCTACCACAACTGTTATTCCTTCTGCTTCTGTTGTTGCTGCTGCTGCCACCGCCAAATCAAACTACTTTCCTAATGGGGTTCCAAGATCTTTTTCGATCTTTCGGAACTGACAAATGGACAACTCCTTTAGAATTTAAATTGAAACATAATATCAAGTACCATGGCTAAACTAAGTCAATGTGAAGTGGTGAATTTCAAGATATGAAAGTTTCAGAGAAATCATTGGACAAAATCAAGCATAAAAAGATATGAAAGTGCGTGAAAATTAAATGAAATCTCACCAAAACAAACTTTAACAATCAAAATGAAAATACAACACATACTAATGTCATAAGTCATAATAAAAAAACTGCATAAATTAATCAGAAAATATAAATTTGATAAATCGAGTCACTTGTATGTTAAACCAAATCATGAAGACATCAAGGCGCACTAAAGTTTATAATTGAAGGTTTTCTTGGAACTTGAATCTTGTATGTTTTGCGGATGCAGTTCATCGCCATCAAGCCGATTCCAAGTCCATCGTAACCAAACTCAACACCATAACTGTTTAGGTGAATCCAAAATTCTTCTGTAGGTCTAGACATTGGTACTCCATAGCCAAACAACACAACACTATGGAGTTGTTCGAAGATGTAACTACCGATATATGTATGTCTATAATTGAAAGACCTATCAAATGGATAATCACGAGTAAGTTCAATGGAAGTACCATTGGACCTTCATTATGCAAATACTCTTTTATTTCCTCAATTGTTTCTGAGCTGTTTTGGGAGGTTATGTATATCTTTTCACTTCATTCAAACTCACCCACCTTGTAAACTTTCATTCCATCAACCTAGAATGAGTAAATAAAAGAAGAAAAAAATTAATTTAAATAAAAAAACATATATACATATAATTAAAATACTCTTAAAATTGATTGACATTGTTTTTGAGTCTCGAGTATGGAATGTTTTCTTCTATTGTAACCCCATAAGATTTGAGCCACGGAAGAATTAAGTGGGGATCATCCACAGAGTCAATGCAATGTTGCACTGACAAGCGTGGTATATGAATCTGAGATCCATATACTTGCCTTAATCGAATTTCAAGGCAATTAACAGCTGCATGGTGTTGACAAAAACCTACATTGTTTCAAAACAAATAATGGTATATAAAGATAAGTATCTAGCAAGAAAAAATTAAAGCGTTTGATAAAAAAGAACAACAAAACATTACTTACTTTGTCTTTGCTGATGAGGAAATGGCACTAAATTTTCCCCTCCTACAGTCCTATTGCGATATGTAAATATTGTTTTCATCTTTGGGAAATCTCTTCGCCGAGGAGGTGGAGGTGGAGGTGGAGGTGGAGATGGTGATGGACTGTGGTACGTACGTGTAGCTTATTGTGCACGTCGACGGGCACGATGTCCTTCACCTTCAAGGGTAGAAGAGGCAGCTCTATTTCTAGACATAGTTTTGTTCAAGAGCGAAATCTCTGCTTTCAGCAATGCTAGTATGTTTCCAAAAAAAATGATAACAATGTAGTTAAAAAGTTTGTAGTTAAACTTGTCGAGAGCTAAATGAATGCTTTTATTATCGGGAACAATACAAATAAAGTTACCTAAAATCCTCCACTTAAAAGCATAAAAGAAAAGGAAAGAAAGATATAAAAGTAAAATTACAATAAAATGAGATATAGTGTGTGAGTAGGATTTAGGGTTTTTAATTTTTATTTGTTTTATAAAAATATTAACTTGCATTAAGAAGAACAATCCAAGCCAATACAATACGAAAGAAAAGAAGGAAAATCATCAATTAAAAATTTGAGGGGGATTAAACTAAGGGGCGTTTGGTTCAAACTTCAGAATCGGAATGATTATTTATTTATTTAAGTATGATATGCATCATTATTATGAGCTACACAGTTCGGGTTAACACCCAAAAGAGTGGTTCAGTAGTTCCAAAATACAGGTTGCAACAAGATGATCCATTATCTCCGTATTTATTCTTGCTATATATGGAAGGCTTATCCCTTATGATTTCGGATGTTGATGCTAAGGACTAATTCATGACAATAGGGTCGGTCGTGGTGCACCATCGATCTCACACTTCCTGTTTGCCGATGATGATTTCTTGTTCTTTCAGGCAAGTATTACAGAGAGTCGGGTTATATTGGATATATTTAGGGGTTATGAATAGGACTTCGGGCAGGCCATTACCTATGCTAAATCAAGAATCATGTGCAGTAGCAATATGGACTCGATGTTGGCGGAAGGAATCTCAGCTACCTTAGGAGTTTCTAATTCATTGAAATTCAAGTGCTATTTAGGACTTCCCTCCTTAGTTGGGCGGAATAAACAAGCCATTTTTGCACATCTGGTACCGTGTCTGGTAGAAAGTTCAATAGTGGCATGGTAAGCTTATCTCTAAGGAGGTAAGGCTACTTTGATCTGGTTTACAAGGCAGACGATCCCTATCTATTTTACAGGAGTGTTCTGGTTACCCACTTCTATAGTGGAGGAATTACAGCGGATGTTAAACTCCTTTTGGTGGGGTAATAAACAAAATAGGGAGCATTCAATGAATCTGCTTTCATGGGAAAAGTTATGTTACCTGTTTACTTTGTTTCATGGTCACTTTAAACTGCGTTTCAACGCAATGACAATGCGATTTTGTTGTTGATCTTTAATTTTAATTTTTCTGCCATCTTTCAAAGACGAACTAATATAATAATATTGTTAGGTTCAATTTGCGTTTTCCAAAGAACTGAAATGTCTTATATAATTACTTTTAGGCAAATCATGTAAATAAAAAGAGAAAAGTAGAATAGCCGATGGATTTTAGTACCTTATATAGATTCGATGATATCCTTTTGATTGAACGCCACTGCACGAATACTTTGTATAAATCCTTTCTCCGATTTCCTTCGATGGAACCTCTCGATGGACTCCCTGCACGTATATCTTTTATAAATCCTTTCTCCGTAGATTCTTCTGGGATCGATGGGCTCTCTGCGCGTCTAAGATCCTTTTCCCTTTAGATTTTTTTTTAAAAGCAAATTAGGTATACATCAAATTAGGTATAGATTATAAGAGTGTATCCTTATATACTATAAATTATGGTTAACACTACAAAAAAAACCGAGTTTCGGGTACAATTAGTTAGGCACAAATTATAATTTTGGTCCTCAATTATAGTTTTTAAATTAATATAGGTACCAATATATTTTTTGTCTCTAATTCTTTTTCAATTAAGAAAATGGGACAAGTTTAATTAATTGAAATTATAAATATTTTATGTTTAATTCTTTTAATAAGAAGGGAAATTTACATTGAAATTCAGTTTTTAAAAATTATCTACAATTATATCACTTGCACATTTTAATATATTTATTTTTTAATATTTCTACGATTTTTTAACAATTCATCCCTCAAAAAGTAGGAATTTCAAAACTAATATAGTTATTTACTTGATATTTCTAAAATTAAGTTAAACATTTTTAATATATTATGAATTAAATTATCATTCTAAATATTAATATATTCATGTAGAAAGCCCTAATAAGAAAGAGAACAAAACGTGATGGTTTTTTCTTTTGTTTAACGTGTTCCTTCAAATCTTCTTCCTCGTCTATCAGATCCTATTTCGCTGTTAACCTAGATTAATTTTTCCTCTTCATTACGCCTTCGTATCTCATGCTTTCTCTATCTCTTCGCTACCCCCCGCTACCCCCTACCATCCGACACAATCGGCACCACCACTCATCCTTTCTCTCTCTTCTCTTCTTTCGATTGGGTTTCCTTCGACATTTGCCTTCCTCTCCCCCTTCATTACATTTCCTTTCATCTTCGTCGATTTGTCCGATGAATTCAACAACAATGGACAAATTCACCAGCAAGGGTAGGTCGGAAATATGGAGCTGTGAATTTGGGGACTGGAACCCCATCGGCTTTGATGAATTTTCAAGGTCAGGGTTTGTTTTATTTTATTTATTTATTTTCTTGAAAATTTCATTGTTCTGTATATCTTCTTTCAATTGAACGAAATCTATTTGAGCATCAAGTAGTGTTTTACTAACCAAAAGGCTTTTTAGCTCTGTATACTTAAAGAAATGATTTGATTCAAGTATAACATGCCTTTTTTATTTATCTTTTATGTTCAATTTGGAGAGAAAGTAGAATAAGAGGAAATGTATACAATATCTTATCTTGTATAAGTAGATAATGTTTTATCTCTGTTAATGAATCTAATCTAACTGATATTACAAACTAAGTATTTCCTTTTCAATTCCCTTTCTTCAAAGATAGCCTTGCACATTAATGTATTGATTCCATCTGGTTTTAGATTAATTGAGAATCAAAGTGGATATCCTATTATGGTATTTTATTGTTGCACAGTTTCACTCCCCCGTTTTCCAAGATGTAATACTGATGTCTTCGGTTTTGGTGAGAGTCATTAATGTAGTCATGTGAACTTTTTATCACTGCAATTTTGTTTGCTTCAGGTCTATGATTTGCTTCTAATTACCATAGTTTGTATTTCTATTATAAAATGTCCTTTCTTCTGCAGTTTCTACTTACCGTTTTTCCTCTTTGATTCAATTTCTCTATCTCTCACTATTTTATTTCTGATTATTATGCTTGATTCTAACTGGGTTGTATAAGCTTTAGGATATTCATTCTGTATTTATCTTGAAATTAAATAAATTGTTAAAGGTTCGATTCTGATGTTCATTTCTCCTAATATGATTTGTTGTCAGATTCTTCTAATTGAGAGGCTTCCATGATTTCCTCGTTTCAAATGATCCTTGAAGATGGAAGCATCCATCTAGATGGAGAAGGTAATAACTTATTAATTTATTGCAAGAATTTGAAAAATCCTTTTATTTTAAATCGCTTAGCATCCATGTAGACGTAGAAGGTACTAACTCGTTAATTTGGTTTCAAGACATTCTGGTTATTCATTTGGTTTAGCACTGAGGCATAGAACTTGGGTTTTAAACTCCTAATGCCTAATGAAATTTTTATCTTCTAAAGGTAATATCCTCTACTCTGTATTTTGAGACAGAGCTCTTTACATTTAAAGAACTGATTAAGCGAACAATGGGTTCTATCAACAGCAATGCAAAAGTTGTTGACATCACAGTTGAAGATTTTGCTTCTACACGGATTCAAACTGCATTTAGGGACTACGAGAGGTAAAACAACTACTTTAAAAGATAAAAGTAATGAAATTTCAGTATGGCATAGATATAATTATATGCTTTGAGTTTTTAAGCTTTTCTTACGATGGCAGAGTTTCTCCTAAAATTGGTTTTTCTAACTTTGAAGCATTGGACTGGGAAATACATGAGAGAAGCTCAAAGTAAGATAATTATTTTCTTGAATCTAGTGCTATTAAATTAGGATGATTTATGCTTGATTAATTGTTTTTTCGTATAGTGTTAGTTTTATCTTTACTTTTTTAATGGTGCTTAACAAATAAAATGTGCACTTACACGGTTTTTACTTCTATTTGGTTTATGAATGCAGTCTTATTTTCAAAAGTTTTAGACAATATTTATAGTATTATGTAGTTATTTCTCTTCTTTTTGATATATTGTTTTTGGTGTGTGTAATGCTGTCATGTTGGACAACTCTGCGAATTTTGATAAAACCTGCACACTTGTGATACTGTTATGACTAAAGTTGGCCAAATGAACTACTTTTGTATATCTTAATTATAAAGCTTGTCATTTTTACTCTTAGTGATTATTAGTTTAAGGTGGAAAACCATGTAATTTTATATGTGTGCCTATTTTGTCTTGTCTCTTAACTATAATTTTGCTAAAATGGCTATCAGACCCTTTTTTTCTTAAAATTTTTAGACTTCAAGGACCTTCTGGTATTTTCTGCAACCTCGGTTTTATCTTTTTCAAGAACTCTTACAACTTTTCTACTTATCTTTAGCTCTCTCTAAAGATATTTTAAATCTGATTTCAGTTGTTTATATTTTTTCTTAACATTTACCAACTTTAAGGACTGTTCTGCAATATCTGGACTTTTCTGGATTTTTTAAACGTGAAACCCTCGAGCATTAGCAGTATGTCCTTTTATTATGGATTTTTTCAAACGTGAAACCCTCAAATGTGAAACTTACTTTATTGACTTGTAGATTCTTTCTCCATAGATTTTCACCCAATTCCAGTTCCATTTTCAAATTTTTATTCTTTAATTTGATATATGCTTTTTCAGGTGATATAAGATCTGATTATTGCTAATTGTTTATTTTAGCTTTGCTGATTTATTAAATATTTATATGTTTAATGCTCTATAGATGTCGGTCTTGGTCTTATGACTTGTAGATGTTTCCTTGGTATTTGACAACATTGAAGAGGAAGGTCCACAACGTGGTAATTACATAAAACATATATATCAAGCTGGATCTAACTAACAGTTGGAGAAATGCTACAGATAAGGAATCTTTGCTTGTCTAATCATCCATTATAGCCTTTTTATGGTAGAGAAGGGCTCTAACTAGCAGTTAGAGAAATTCTACAGATAAGGAATCTTTGCATTCCACTAGAGCTCAACTTTTGTTATTGGAGTTATTATAGGTAGATGATAACTGGGGACTGAATCATAACCGTTAATTATAAATTTGATGCATCTGTATTATCACACTTGCCTTAAATGCATTTGTATGATCAAGATACTTGCATGATTTTGTTCTACTTTTTTGGATTTATATGTTGTGAAATATAATGATATTTATGGACTTCGTTTGCAGGTGGAACTCCTTACACTATCTTAATCCTGGCTGTCACAATAAGCACCTTATTAGAACTATTGTGCATTTGCAGATTAACAAGGATTTGATCTCAATGAAACAGTTAAATGCTTAAGAGGCACTTGAATATGATTTTTAGAAATTATTGTAGGACATTAGAACTAATGTTGTTTAGGAAGAACAAGCTCAATGAAGTTGTACCGTTCAATTTTTTTTTACACGTTTCCCGTTGAATATTACCGTTCAGTTTTTTTCTAAACATTTCTTGTCGAATATTACTGTTAAATAAAAGATTATTGTGTTCATAATTAGCTTATGCTTGTGATTTATTTTTATGTCTATATACTGAAATTTGGTTTGCTACCAGTAAATTACAGGGATGATTATAGTCCCTTATTGTAGGGACAAAAATTTATTTATATGGAACGATATACCGTCCCTAGGACAGGGGATGACAATTGTCCTTAGGAACGGGGATGAAATGTCGTCCCTAGGAATGGGGACGACAATCGCCCTTAAGAATGGGGATGAAATGTCATCCCTAGGAACGGGGACGATAGTCGTCTCTCTCAATGGGGACGATAATCGTACCTCTTAATAGGGACGATATCATTTTTTTCGTCCCCTATAGAATCGGGTACGGAGGAAACAAGGACGAAAAATAGGGACGAAAAAATTGTGCTCAAAAGTATAGGGGACGATTTTTTACGTTATTGGGGACGATTTTTTCCGTCCCTGAATGTGTGTTTTTTTGTAGTGCTACCACCAGCTGATTCAAATGAGATTAGTTAAACTCTATATAAAAAAGTTTGGGATGAAAATTATAAATATTACTTATAACAAGGGATAGATTTAGGATTTTCAACTAATGTAGACAAAGTATATATATATATATATATATATATATATTTATTTATTTATTTATTGCATAAATTATTATCTTCAATTGTTGTTTTTTATATAAATATATTATAAAACTTGGATAATTTTTCATTATCAATACAATGAAATCATACACTTCTCAAAATTAGATTTAGCAAATGTTATGAAATCCTACGATTTCTACAATTAGATTTAGCAATTATAATTCTTGATACACTGTAACTAAGAGTAAAATTTGATTCTCAAACGTTTAATTATTTAGAAGCAAACAATGAAACATGCGTGTTAGGTCTGGCCCAAAAGCTCAATAACTTACTGTGTTTTTAAAGGTTGACTTGTGTTGGGTTGGATGCTCTAGGTACACTCTGATGCCAAGTTAGTAAGATTGTCGGGGTAAGTATTAAAAGTGGAAAGTATGATATGTCCTTAAAAGGAGGGAAAGTAGGTTTTTTGTAGGGTTCCAAGGGGTAAGATTACCTTGCTACCCCTGAGTGAGGCGGTGGTTGTAGGTCGGTGTAAGGAGTGACGACTTTCTGGATCCATAGAGGGATTCATGCCCATTTGGTTTGGGTCTTCATTTTAGAAGATTTGTAATAGATGTTCCCCCTCTACAAGAATCTATCGAATCATTAAATTTGAGACGAAATGCTTTAATATCTGTCATTTGATGGCAGGCGTGCTTGATGTCCGCATGAATAAGAGAGATTTATTAGTCACTGCTTTTTGATCTTGCTGGCGGTTACACAATGGTGAAGGGTTTATAGGACACATGCTTAGCACGAAACTCTTTCATCTCCTTATAAGTTCTGGTTGTGTCACCTTTTGGAGGACTAAATTAGAATCATAAAAAGGAATAGCAAACTAGAATCCTAATTAGAAAAGAAAAACTAAAAAGGAAAATACAAACTAATTCGAAATTAACACTAATTTGTGATTTTTAGGCCCTAAATGATCGAATTTGGCCAAAACAAGGGTGAGACCAATAACAAATGTATGGATTTTGACCGTTGGTCCATTTTCAATTAGAATAGGGTTTGAAAATGCAAAAATCCGACATTTTAAAACTTGGCAGAATATACTGAATTGCTCGATCTTCGACCGCATCATTTTCTTTAGGTGGAACAAACTTCATCCTTGAATTTTAATCATACGAGGAATCGCCTTCTCAATGATTTCTACCGGCTCAAGATTCTTGCCAGATAACTTTTCAGCGACTACTATAGGAACCTCTGTCTTACTATGTTCGATCCACTCCTTTGCCCCGTTATCACCGATCTCCTCGTTGAAAATAGGTTTTGGACCAATAAACACATCTTCCTCTTCCCCCTTATCCGTAAACATTTCGACCATTCGCTTAGTTATATTCTAAGTTGATGTGTGAAATGTTCCTCCAGGTTTAGCTATTTAAAGATTTGTTATCATTATAAGGAGACAGATTTTTATTAATTAAATTACGAGTTTCAAATTTCCAAAGTTATTGAGAATTTTGAAGGTTCATTAATGAATATTCGTGTGGCGAATCAATGTTCTTTAACGTGTTCTTGTTATCCCTAGTATCCTCTACATCACTTATGTTGGTCTCTTATAACAAGACAAGTTAGTTCCAAGGGGGGGGATAGGAACTATTTAAAATCTTGTCCGTTAAGGCTTACTTCTTTTCTTATGAAAAGGTTTACACAGCGTCACTAAGTAGTTTCAAGACACAAGCTTAGTCAACTTGTGACTAAGTCTGCTTCTTTACTTGAGTCAGGAAATAGCACTTAGAGTCTATTCCTGAACTCAGCTTCTTAGCAAACTTAACTCAGTGTGAGTTCTTTACTTAGTCAGTTTTATAGCAAGCAAAATATATTAAAGGAGTTTATGGGTTAGAAAGATATTACTCAGCAGACTTATCCTGGTTCGGCCTCTCCGCCTACGTCCAGTCCCCGGAACTCGTTCCGAGCTTTTTGAATTCTCTACTGAGCTCTTTAAAGGTAGAGCACGAAACCTTTTACAAATAGAAGCTGAGTATAACAAGAGTACCTTCCTCTATACCTCTATTCACTCCTATATCTACCGATGAGTACTATAACCGAGTACTCAGCCTCTCCTTTCTATTCTTCTAGAAATGATAAAGTGTTTGTCCTAAACAACAATTGCTAAGACACTTTAGATGATTGAAAATCACTCTAGACTTTTACACAATAATATGGAAATTGGTGTAAGGTTTTTGCTTTGCTTCTCTCACAGAACTTCTTGTAGAAATTTGGTCAGCGTTTTGACTAGTTGAAGATCTGCATCGAATGAAGTAAATGAAAGGCCTTTATATAGTGACACTTGAGGCACCGGTCATTTCGAATTTCGAAATAACCGTTGGAGGGAAACGGCTTCCTGTCGTTGTCACTCTGGGCGTGCTCAGCGTCGTTGGCCAATAGGATTCTTGCATCTTCTGTCTTCGTCAGTCTTCAGCAGAATGTTTCGACAATTAAGGTAAAGTCCACGAGACAGCTTCCTGCGCCTTCTGAACTTTTCCCAAAGTAGAAATACTTTGTTTGGAAGTTGATCTCATTCTGCCGCTGTTCAGACTGCATTGTCGTCCAACTCAGCAGCTTCCTCTTGAAGCTTTTCGGTTAGAAGGCTTCTCGATCCTTCTCAAGCTGAGTCGTCGTTTTGATTGATACGGCTACGTTTTGAACTCTTGGGCCGAATGGTCTTGATGTGTTGACTTCCACTTATGGGCCTTTGGGATTTTTAATCTTAATGTCTTGTACACAATTAAACTCAACATTTAACAAACACATTAGTGTAATAAATCAAAGCATTTAAATTTAATGTGTTAGAATATTTTTACCATTCCTTAAATAATTTTGTCAAATCAAAATCATGTGGAAAGATGTTTCAACAACTTATACATTTGGAGTCCCTTAAACTTGGTACAAAAATCTGATTGCCCCCTAAACTTACAAAGTTTATTGTTATCCCCTTGAACTTGCTTAAAGTGACATGATTAACTCTCTGAGTCCATGTGGAAAAATAAGATTGGCTTTGAACAAATTGAAGCATATATCAATTTAAGCAAGTTCAAAGGACTGAACCAATAGATCAATGTAAGCAAGTTTATGGGAGTCAATATGTCGCTTTAAACAAAATCAAGTGGCCAATAGGTCCGTTTAAGAAAGTTTATGGGGCTAACAAAGTACTTTATAAGTTCAAGGGGTCAATCAATTTTTTTGACCAAGTTTAGGGGCTCCTGATGTATTAGGCCCAAGAAAAATTATTAGTATGATAAAGGAAAACATTTTCTTCAAACTTCACATCCCCACATGTGCATCTTCAAAACTTTTTGACCTATGGATCCTTACGCAAACAAAAGATTTATCGTCAAACTTTCCTCGTTTTGGATGAATATTCAATAGATAAGATTGATATCTAAACACTTTCAACATATGAATATCTGGTAACTTTCCATATAAAATCTGATAAGGGGACTTCCATTGCAACACTTTGGTGGGATGTGCATTAAGCAATATGGTGGCAAGTAACATAGCCCCACCCCAAGATTTAATTGGTAACTTTTCCTACTTTAAAGAGGCTCTATATACAAAATGTCAAATTTCTATTCCTCCTCTAAACCACTCCATTTTTTTTAGTGGTGTATACACATGACTTTTGATGCAAAATGTGGACATTTCCTTAAAGTTTCTTGTGTGGTATGACTAGTGAATTCCGTACCATTATTAGTTGTAATGTGTTTATTAAACTGATTTTAGCCATTAACGATGAAATCCTCAATCAGAAGTGGCACATAATCTTGGCTTTTAAATTGAATTGTCTACATTACTCTTGAATAATACTTTAATATAGTTAACATGTATCTATCTCCGGTTTGTGAAACTTGTTTATAAGGCCCCAATATCAATGTGAATCAGTTCAAACAACTTTATTGATTGTATTAAACTGTTACAAAAAGGTTTTCTAATCTACTTTGCTTTTAACCACACATCAAAACTAGTGCAGTACATGTAGAAATTTCAAACAAATGTGCCATCTGCTTTTATCACTGTTATTTCCCAACTCTTTCCTAATACTTATTTTTTTTTCATACATTGAGCTACAGATGTTTAGTAAAAGAAACACTACACAAATAGTGTAGTCCATCTTGTATCCTGCCAATTGCTATTACTGTTTCATATTAAGTTTTCATTACCAACCTAGCATAATCTAGAGAATTCTAATGTTAATTTTTTACTTCACTTGTGGTCTTAATTTATACAAGTTTGTGGTTGTATTTTATACAAGTTTGTGGCTCAAATTTGTACAAGCTTGTGATTCAAAATACTTCCAAACTAGTATAAATAGGTATTGAGGTCTCCTGAGTATGTGCAAGTGAGTGAGAGTTAAGTGTTGTGAGCAATTAAGTGAGTGGTGTGAGTGATAAAAAAAGTTATTGTAAAATTTATGTTTCAATTAAAGTAAATAAGTTTATGCAATTAAGTCCTCTATATTTAACAAGTGGTATCAGAGCGGATGGCCAGGGACCGGTACGTAGTCGAGTATGTGCAGGCGGTCAGCGACCAGTTACTGCGTGTTAGGAGTCCAGATCCGGAATCATAGTGGTACGAGGTATTTTTAGCGAGCAGTCCGGGACTGTGGAAATTATTGGTCGGTGACCAAACTTACTTGGTTAATTAAAGGAGATAACCAAGTCATTATGACAGACATGTCTACCTCGGTAAGCATTCTGAAAAAACTCAATAATAATGATTATAGTACTTGGAGTACTCATATGCAATTTTGTCTGCTCGGTAAAGATTTATGGGAGCTTGTTGGAGGTAATGAAACAATGTCTCCGACGGAATACAATGACCTTAAAAAGTGGAAGGTCAAGTGTGGTAAAGCTATGTATGCTTTATCAATTTCGGTGGAGGGCGATTTGCTGCAATGCATCAAGATGCCAAAAGCCCCAAAGAAGCATGAGACATCTTGTCGGAGTATTTGCAAGAACGAACAATGCCAAGCTCCAATAACTCGAGAATGAGTTACTGTCGGTCTCACAAGATGCCATGATGGTGAGTCAATATTTTACTAAAGTTAAAACTTTATGTAAATAAATTTTAAAATTGGATCCTGAAAATAAAATTACTGAAAAAAGAATGAGAAGAATAATAGTTCATGGGTTACGACCTGAATTTAATGCGCTTGTCACGACAACCCGTGGATGGGCTAAAAAGCCAAGTTTAAATGAATTAGAAAATACCCTGACTAATCAAGAGGCTCTAGACAAACAAATGTCTAAAGACTCAGTCAAGGATGAAGATAAAGCTCTTTTTAGCAATAAAAAGAGCAAGGATCCAAAAACCGCGAGGTAGAGAAATGGTGGAAGATTCAAACAAGGATGGCAAAAAAAGCAACAAGGAAGGAGTTGGCAACAAGGGGGAGCTAACCACAACCACAACCAGCCGGACGAGAAGGCACACTGATACAAGAATAATCAATGTTATAATTGTGGCAAAAGAGGCCACTATACTCGAGACTGCCGATACAAGAAAGTAGAAGGAAATGCTGCAACAACCATATACGCTCAAGATGAAAGAGAGGGACTTTAAAGCTTCGTTTGTAACTATACAACCATTGACATGTGATATAGTCATGCCCTCCAAAATAGATGTGCAGATGAGCTAGCACTTACCGCTGTAAGTAATAAATTTATCAATTACAATAATGATTGGATAGTGGACTCTGGATGCTCTAACCATATGACTGGAGATAAGGAAAAATTATCGAGCATGATAGAGTACAAAGGGGAATGAGTTGTTGTCACTACGAACAACTCAAAACTACCAATCATATATATTGGCAAGATGATGGTCGTACCTCGATACAATTCTAAAGAAGTGCAACTGGAGAATATATTTCATGTGCCTGGGATGACAAAAAACTTGATATCAGTGTTGTAGTTGACATCCACATGCAACTACGTGGTATTTGGTCCGAACGGTGTGAAGGTGTATCGAAGTCTGAGGCCGACAAGCACACCGCTTATGGAGGGAAGAAAACTTGAGTCTGTCTATGTAATATCTGATAAAAGTTTCTTCAGAAAGCCCAAGGTGAGAAGTTGGCTATAATATTAGTTTATGTTGATGATTTTTCATCACATGTGATGATGTTGCTGAGATAAATCAAGTGAGTGCCAACTTATCAGTACGATTTCAAATGAAATCATTGGGAGAGTTAAATCATTTCCTTAGTCTTGAAGTTGAACGCATGAAGGAAATGCTTTTCTTGTGTCAGCATAAGTATGCTAAATATCTTTTGGAGAAGTTTGGGATGCTCGAATGCAAGCCTATTACAACTCCAATAGAAGTACATGTAAAGTTATGTTCCGCTAAAGGAAAGGGCTTGGAAGATGCTACGATGTACAAACAACTAGTTGGAAGCCTGATTTATCTCACTCTAACAACTAGTATGGTAACTCAATTTATACAGAATCTGGAGAAGCCTCATTTAAAAGCTATCCAAAGAATTCTCCGATATGTTAGAGGTACGATGGACTATGGTATCTTATACAAGAAAGGAGGAAAGTGTGAAATACGTGGATACTGTGATGCTGATTACGCTGGAGATCATGACACAAGACGTTCAACTACATGTTATGTGTTTAGCCTCGAATCGGGACATATATCTTATGTTGGTCCCTTATAACGTGACAAGTTAGTTCCAGGGGGGATAGGAACTATTTAAAATTTTGTTCGTTAAGGCTGACTTCTTTTCTTGTGAAAAGGTTTACACAACGTCACTAAGTAGATTCAAGACACAAGCTTAGTCAACTTGTGACTAAGTCTGCTTCTTTACTTGAGTCAGGAAATAGCACTTAGAGTCTATTCCTGAACTCAGCTTCTTAGTAAACTTAACTCAGTGTGAGTTCTTTACTTAGTCAGTTTTATAGCAAGCAATATATATTACTCAGCAGACTTATCCTGGTTCGGCCTCTCCGCCTACGTCCACTCCTCGGAATGCGTTCCGAGCTTTTTGAATTCTCTACTGAGCTCTTTAAAGGTAGAGCACGAAACCTTTTACAATAAAAGCTGAGTATACAAGAGTACCTTCCTCTTTACCTCTACTCACTTCTATTCTACCGCTGAATACTATAACCGAGTACTCAGCCTCTCCTTTCCATTCTTCTAGAAATGATAAAGTGTTTGTCCTAAACAACAATTGCTAAGACACTTTAGATGAATTGAAATCACTCTAGACTTTTACACAAAGATTGGAAATTAGTGTAAGGTATTTGCTTTGCTTTTCTCACAGAACTTCAAGTATGAATTTGGTCAGCGTTTCGACTAATTGAAGATCTGCCTCAATTGAAGCAAATGGATGGCCTTTATATAAAGACACTTGAGGCACCAGTTATTTCGAATTTCGAAATAACCGTTGGAGGGAAACGGCTTCCTGTCGTTGTCACTCTGGGCGTGCTCAGCGTCGTTGGCCAATGGGGTTCTTGCATCTTCTGTCTTTGGCAGCTTTTCGACCGTTAAACAGAATGTTTCGACATTTAAGGCAAAGTCCATGAGACAGCTTCCTGCGCCTTCTGAACTTTACCCAAAGTAGAATTATTTGTCTGGAAGTTGGTTCTTGTCTGCCGCTGTCCAGACTGTATTGTCGTCCAACTCAGCAGCTTCGTCTTGAAGCAGTTGAGAGAAGGCTTCTCGATCCTTCTACACGCTGAGTCGTCGTTTCACTTAATACGGCTTCATTTTGAACACTTGGGCCGAATGGTCTTGATGTGTTGACTTGGGCTTGACTTCCACTTATGGGCCTTTGGGCTTTTTAATCTTAATGTCTTATAAACAATTAAACTCAACATTGAACAAACACATTAGTGTAATAAATCAAAGCATTTAAATTTAATGTGTTAGAATATTTTTATCATTACTTAAATAATTTTGTCAAATCAAAATCATGTGGAAAGGTGTTTCAACAAACTCCCCCATTTTGATGTTGGCAAAAATATTCAGTTGAAGAACTCAGTGTTGAGCTCCCCCATGATAGTTGACCTTATATTATCAAATTACTCCCCCGTAAGGGTTGAGCTACTGACTTAGTTTTACTCTAAACATTTCAAGGTTTAATTGAGTAAGTCTAAGGTCAGTTTGTAGAAATAGGTCAGCTCATGGAACATATTCTATTTAACTCAGTTTAAGCGAAAGGTTTAGATATCAGAGAGCGCTGAGTATGCTTTGTTCAATGAGTTTTAGTTAAGTGGACATATAACATATTTATCAACACAACAAACATATCATTAAACAATGTAGATAGTTTAGCACAGTTGATTTAATGAAGATGCGTTTTAATAATTATAACAAAACGTAAGTAAGCATCACATAAGATTGGTCAGTATGAAAGAGATGCATATAATTGTTTTGAATTGAAGTCAGCACAACAAGGTTCACAACAAAAAGGAATACAGATATTAAAGACAAAATCTAGCTATCTTAGTCAATCCTATTGAAGCTATTTCTTCTTGTAATTAACTTGGTCTTGGTGCACAATTTTGGCCTTTCCTTTTTGTTTGGGCTGACTTGATTCACCTTGATGCTGAGTTCGTTCAGCTTGTTCTTTCTCCCCCGTTTTTCCAGCATCGGGAGAAGAAGCTGTGAACGTATCATTAATGGCAGCATGAGTTAGTCCACCAGAGAATGCCTTAAGCTTTCGGGTGCTTTCACTTATGCCGTCAAAGACTGGAATACCCTCATCCAAAATAGAACGTGGAATCCTGATTGCCGAGGCACTGAGCATACTCAGGATATACGCTTGAGACTTGCCAACCCAGTGTATACTGTCAGTAAGCATGGAAAATGCTTGATGAAACATCTTCAGCAAGGACGTGTCATAATACTCACATTGGATATTTGATTTGCGCACATGGTTGAAAGTAGCTCGAGAGTATCCCAGAAGTTCATTGGTTTTAAGCTGATCAGTTTCCATCTCTTCCCTGCTTAAGTTTAGCAGACGTACAGCCTCACTAATTCCTTCGATGGAGCATTGGGAGGAAGAAGGGAGTTGGTGATTGGTTTTCTCTTGCTCAGTGTGAAGCTTGGCGAAGAGTTGATGAACTTCGGCAGAAGTTGCATGTTGAGTTCGCAGCTGACAGTTGATGAATTTGACCCTGTAGAGAGTTCATGTGGTTTACCATGGTCAGCTGGAGTTCGGCCAGCTTAGTTATGGATTCCTGTCGGGGCTGTTGAGATTGTAGTGAAGTCATGACACTCAAAAGATCTTTCAGACCCTTGATTTCTATGAGAAGCTGAGTGACAGACGAAAGCTGAGTTTGCTCAATAGGTATGGACCCAGCGGCATTGGCATTGTTTTGATGGATGTCTTGAAGTAGGGCTTGATCTGAGTCAAGAATTCTTCGACCAGACGCAGAGGCATATAGATAGGAAAAAGATCCATCATTCGTTGGCCCAGATGCTGGAGGAGTAGAACCGAATAGAGGCGGTGTTTGGTTCTGCTCAATGTTTGAAGTGCCAGCATGATCAGCGGCTGGACTTGAGATAATATTCTGCACTTGAGGTTGAGGAAGTGGTTGTTCAGCAGAATGTGTTACTTACTCAGTATCAGGTTGACGCTGGTTGGAGATAGGAAGTTGAGAAATATCAGCGCTGACCTGAGCAAGTATTTCCTTAGCTAACTCAATGTGTTGAGCAGCAGGAACTTCAAGCACTTGCTCGGTATGGACGGGTTGTTTAGAAGCATTGGAGTCGGCATGTTCCTTTTGCTGAGAAACAGAGGCTTGCTTTTCTTGCTGATCTGGTGGAGACTCATGAGGATTGGAGAAGAACTTAAGATGCACATCTGAGAGGTCAGTGATCTCATCCCTCAGCGGTGAGTCGTGCATTAGATCAATGATGTTTGACTTGTTAGCCTTTTTCTTAAGTCTCTTCAACGGTCTGGGCTGTTGAGGAATGGGGTCAACAGGAATGGACTCAATTGAGTCAGTGGATGAAGGTGCTCTTTGATCAGCGGGATCATTCGCTGTTTGCTCAGTTTCATCATCAACCAGCTCAGTGTTGGTTGGTGCATCATCCTCATCATCTGATGTTTCCTCAGTGCCATCCTGACCACTTTCTTCTTCATCAAATTGATCATCCAGCTCTTCTTCCTCAAACTGACCGTCCAGTTCTTCTTCAAACTGACCACCCAACTGGTCTTCTTCTTCCACTTCATCTGTTTGTTGTTCATCATCAATACCTTGACTCCGTACATAATGTGAGTCAGCAGGAATGACGATGTCAGTTGGAAGGGCATCGATGGGACTTAATTCAGCAGAAGGCTTCTTCTTCTTTCTTAACGGTTGCTCATCAACCTCCTCTCTTTCGTCAGTTTCAGGCTCAACTTGCCTAGGTCTCTTCCCAACTGACTTAGGCTCAGCTTGTCTTTGCTCCACTTGAGGCTTAATTCCTCGAGATACAAATTTAAGCTTCTTTGGTGGAGAAATAATGTCTTTAGAGGTGCTTTGCACAGCTTTCCTCTTTCTTTCTTTCTTTCCTTTACGGGTCTCCATCCCCTCAGTTTCCTGGACAGCTTCCCTTTTTCCTTTCTTCGGCACAATCGGTTGATCATATGCCAAACCGAATAGGGCAGCAGCTGTAATCTCGGTTCCCCAAGCATGGATTTCCTGAACCAAGTCTACCTTGTGATCCTTGAGGATTCTGGTGATAAAGGAGCCTAGCCTAAGGGTTCCTGTACTTCTTAGAAACCCATTGATTATGAAGACGGGCATATTTATCGGCGTGTAGGTCAGTATGTGCCATATGAAACACTGCTCAAAGTTGGTTGCTGAGTTGGTGCAGTTGATTTTGGGGAAAAGGAAATTGGTCAGTATGTAATGAGCCATCTTTTATTGCTGACCCATGGAGGTACTTGAGATTTCTCCTACATGACCAACAGGTTTACAGAAACTGTGGACGTAGTTGGTTTTATCTTGGTCACCTGATTTACGAAGTATGGCTCCTTCGTTTTTCAGTTTGAACAGTGAGGCAAGATATGCAGGGTTGATGAAGATGTCCTTTCCTTAAACCTTAGTGGCTGGGTAGTCCCGGTTATCATCTGCGACCTTTAGGTTGGTGTAGAATTCTTTTACCATCTCATGGTAAGTAGCATCACGAACTGAGAACAGCTCGGTCCAACCGTTATTATTGATCCACTCACAAAAGGGTTGCTCGGCGTCCATGAATCCTTTTGAAAACCATCGCGAGTGGTCAATCTTACACCCCCTCACACTCTCGTAAACCTGAGAGTAGGTGCGTTCCACTACTTTCTTGCCCTTGTCCTTTTGCTGTTGTTTTCCCTTCGAGGAGGTAGCTTGGAC